>NC_047076.1:0-300000 GCF_902459465.1 Asterias rubens | reverse complement strand
ACATGTGATATTGGAAACCCACTCATGGGGAAGTCTCAGGTAAATAGAGGACTAGAACAAGTCGAATAGTAGCATAAGTATTAAATGGATAGAGGACTAGGGCAAGTCAATTAGTAGTTGAAGTATTGTGCGAGTAGAGGACTTGGACAAGTCAGGTAGCAGTCAACTTGTTATAAGACTAGTATAGTTACTTGTCTACCTTACATGCAGGGCCCTATTCCATGGCTCTGCTTACCACTGAGTTCTGCTTACCACTGAGTTCTGCTTACCACTGAGTTCTGCAGTTAAGAACTCCGCTTACTGTGCAAGCCCAAATTGCTGCGCAAGCTGTGTAAGCCAAGAATGCCTAGTAAGGTGGGAGTACACACGCACAAATTCCCTGCTAATGCTTGATGTAAGCACGGAATTCCCTGCTAATGCTTGATGTAAGCACGGAATTCCCTGCTAATGCTTGATGTAAGCACGGAATTCCCTGCTAATGCTTGATGTAAGCACGGAATTCCCTGCTAATGCTTGATGTAAGCACGGAATTCCCTGCTAATGCTTGATGTAAGCACGGAATTCCCTGCTAATGCTTGATGTAAGCACGGAATTCCCTGCTAATGCTTGATGTAAGCACGGAATTCCCTGCTAATGCTTGATGTGAGCAAGGAAATTCCCTGCTAATGCTTGATGTAAGCACGGAATTCCCTGCTAATGCTTGATGTAAGCACGGAATTCCCTGCTAATGCTTGATGTAAGCACGGAATTCCCTGCTAATGCTTGATGTAAGCACGGAATTCCCTGCTAATGCTTGATGTAAGCACGGAATTCCCTGCTAATGCTTGATGTAAGCACGGAATTCCCTGCTAATGCTTGATGTAAGCACGGAATTCCCTGCTAATGCTTGATGTAAGCACGGAATTCCCTGCTTGCATCAGCACAGATTATTTGCTCATCTCTGATTTGCATTTCTTGTTGTATGTTTGTTGTTCAGGTTAACGTTGTGTTGAAGTTCTCTAGTTTTGGTCTGAGTGGGGATTTATCATCTGTAACACTCGCGCTGTTAGCTGGAAGGTAAGTATAACTTGACTTCAAAATTACTTTATTTGGTGTTGTCAAACAATAACAAACGAGGGAAACTGATTGGGTAAATTTTAGTTGAATTTGGGGTTGAACAAGGACAAATTTACTAGCAGGATTTAAACCAAAAACCTCTGATTAACATGCCGGTGCTCTACCAACTGAGCTATCTCACCCAAGTGATTTGCCTGTGGATTGTTTTCACAAAACTCTGGACTTCTTACACATTGTTGTAAAAAAAAAAAAACATGTTATTTCCTTTATCCCAATGCAAAAGTAATATCTATTAAACTTATCGATGTTTGAGTAATCAGAGTTTTTTATTTTCAGTGAAAATCCAGAAGACTCAACGATGATGGATAACCATTTTAATGTAACTATCCCAGTACAAGCTAAAGTAGATCTCGTGCTCCTAGGGTAAGTCTTCATTACAACTTGTTTCTTTTCAAACAAATCATCTTCAGTATTATGGGTTATTGATGATACCCAAGCCTACATTCGTATGGACTGTGAAAGGGGTAACCCTGTTTCAGCCCCAGGAGTAGGTGGCAATGGCCTGTGGAGTAAAGTAATTGTAGCCCACACCTTGAAGTGGCCTTCAGGCCTTGTGTGTCTGGCAACTTTCATAAAAAAAAAATATGTATATATACAAAAAAATACAAAAAAATATATATATATCAAATGATAAACCACAAGGGAAACTGACTGGGTACATTTTTAAATGATTTTGGATTATATATATATATCTTTTCATGGTTTGTTTACACAATCCTCATTTTAGAATTGTTGTAATCATTTGTTTATATAGTCATCATTTTTGTGTGTATTGTGCTCTTTTTTACTTATAAAGACTGTAATCCTTTTCTGTTTTAGACAGTTTCTTGCTATCGTTTGGAGATAATTGAAATAAAATTAGTAGAAAAAAAGAAGGAAAAAAAGGACCTTTTGAATTGGTTAATTATATTTTGCTTGATAATTGACTACCTCTGTTTATAATATTTATATATTTGTTTATTGTTTTTTTTTGCCATCAGGCGTTCAATACCAGCCCAGGTAGCGTTTTCTCCAGAGGGCGCTGTTAATCCTGAGATTATTAAAGACAGTGAAGCAGGGCCTTTGGTAATCCATGTTTATGAGGTAAGATAATCAATTATTCATTATAAATAATTGACATTTTTAATGTTGGGAAGAACACTTAGAAGTTATATGTCAAGATTGCAGTATTGATATTACAGTTGAAAACAACTTTACTCCAGGCTTTATTATTGAACATCATGTTTTGTTAATGTTGTTAATTAAGTGTATCGCCTGTGTCTATTACCAACCAACCCTTTCTTCTCTAAATAAGTAATAAAACACAATCCTCTTTTCTAAGTTTTCAAACATTGTTACTTGCTGGAATAAATTTTCAACACTTTGCTTCATTTGTTCATTAAGAAGCTATCAGGGCCAATTTCATTCAGCTGTTAAGCAGAAAATACTGCTTGGCAAATATCTTTGCTCAGCAAACATTGAGTGGGCCACCAGTCACAACAATGAAAACTAAATGTAGTTTTGGCGGGTAACCTGTTTCTATACTGTGCTTTTCTGTGCTTAGCAAGTTATTATGCTTACAGCCTTTATGACATTTGGCCCATGACCTTAATGAGTTGTTATAATGTTTCTTGTAGGTGAGGAATAATGGTCCTAGTAACGCTGGATTAACAAAGTTTACTAAGTTTGTTATAATGTTTCTTGTAGGTCAGGAATAATGGTCCTAGTAATGCTGGATTAACAAAGTTTGACATCCAATGGCCAATGACCGATGAGAATGGCAACTATCTCCTGTATTTGATGAAAGTTGAACCCAGCCAAGGGATTAGCTGTGATGTCATTGGAAAGGTTAATCCTCTGGAGCTTATTGTAAGTAAACCTCTCCTTCTTGCCCTCCTCAATACCCCCCCTCCCCCATCGATATCGGCTGCCCCCCCCCCTCCCCCCAGAGTGAAGTGTTTTACCTTGATATTACAATGCACAAAATAGTTATTGGTCTGACGTTTTGATTCTAGCACAGTCTTCATTTTGGTTTTACCAATTATACAATGATGTATGTAAAAACTGTATACTTTTCCGAGTTCTGTGGAAAAAAAATAACAGGCAAATCACTCGGGTGGGATTTAAACCCAGGACTAGCAGAGTCTTAACCCTAACCCTAACCCTAACTAAACACACATGGACATGTGTATAAATGTACTTATACCTGTTCCATGTTTGTTGTGTTGTCAATTAGCATTCCAGAAAGACTCTGCTAGGGTCCAAAAGTCAGACAATTAACAATTTTGGCATTTATACACTCTGTCCTATGGGTTGGTAAGCAGCCTGTATCAGCTAATTCTATAATACAGCTTTTTTTACAAAGAAATCTTTTATAGAGCTTTTAGTTTGTCTTTTCTTTCACGACAAAGTTCAGCTGACTTCATTCTCAACCCCCCCCCCCCTTCACCAAATCAGTAATCAGGTCATTCTTTCTACATCTCTCTCTGAATGTCACTCAACACCCGCCTCCCCTTTCCTGACAACAGAATCAATAAATGAATACTGCTTAGTATTTACATGTGATTCTTCCCTCTTTAAAGCCAAAGTTGGTCCTTTTGGCACTGCTCGATTGTTCTAACCCTCTATAAATGTACTCATTAAAACTAACATCTGAATATTTCATTCCTCTATAAATGTACTCATTAAAACTAACATCTGAATATTTCATTCCTCTATAAATGTACTCATTAAAACTAACATCTGAATATTTCATTCCTCTATAAATGTACTCATTAAAACTAACATCTGAATAATTCATTCCTCTATAAATGTACTCATTAAAACTAACATCTGAATATTTCATTCCTCTATAAATGTACTCATTAAAACTAACATCTGAATATTTCATTCCTCTATAAATGTACTCATTAAAACTAACATCTGAATATTTCATTCCTCTATAAATGTACTCATTAAAACTAACATCTGAATATTTCATTCCTCTATAAATGTACTCATTAAAACTAACATCTGAATATTTCATTCCTCTATAAATGTACTCATTAAAACTAACATCTGAATATTTTATTCCTAAAGGTTATCGCATTTTTGAGATTTTGCCAAAATGTGAAACCCGTCTAGAAACGTTCGCATCCAAGATTCAAATTTTGGAAAATAAAAACCTAACCACATAACTTCAAAGTGAAATGTTACTCAAAATGCTTTATACGAAACCTGCTGTAGACTTCTGACCAAAGTTTATATTGCCATTTATGTTAAAAGTGATTACCAAACAAATAACTTCATGGTGAAATTTATTAACTCTTACAGCTTGAAGAGACCAATCAGCTTATCAATGCGTCCATTGGGAGAGAAGACAACAACACGACTATGTTTAGGAACAAGAGGCAAGCTGAGGAACCCTCTAGCCAAACTGGGAACATTGATTGCTCAACGGGATTCTGTCTTAAGATCAGATGTACCATCAACGAAATTAAAGGAGGTGAAAGTGAAGTCGTCAAGTTGTGGTCAAGATCATGGAATAATTCATTTGTACAGGTATGAAATATTGCCTCATTAATTAAATAACTTTGGTTTTACCCTTAAACCGATTTGTGTTAGCACTGTATACACAGCTGTGTACTATCAGTACCTTCCAGAGTCCTGTGAAAAATCACCGGCATATCACTAGGTTGGGATTCAAACCCACGACCTCTGCACTTTTAGCAGATGTCTTACCAACTAGACCACTGAGATAGCCTGGTAAGGATAAAAGGATAAAGGGTAAAAACCAAAATTAATATTCTTTATCCTCGATGGAAATTTAAAATCTATTAAGTTAAAAATACTTTTCAATAAGGCTTTATCAGACTTTAAGAACAGATTTTTCTCTACCTCAAAAAGCCTGAAATCTTTGAAGATTATTTTTTTTGTTTTATTTCAGATGAATTTTGAAAGGTTTGTGATTTCATCGGTAGCGACGGCTGAGGTCATCAATACGCCTTACTCAGTGGATCCACTGGAACTTCCAAAAGCCAAGATAGAGGTAACTTATACCCAATGCTAAACACAAGCTCAGTTGACACCAAACAATGTTGAATTATTCCTCAAGAAACTTTCTCCAAACTCATACAGTCTTTGTGGCTTGTTATGCCAGTTAATAGTAAATCACACTTAACTTCTGGTGGGTTCATAACCTGGTCATGACACTTGTGTCCTTGAACAAGATTCTCTACTATGATGGCTTCACTCCACCCAGGGGTATAAATGGGTTCCTGCGAGGGTAGAGACGGTTCTTGTGATTGATTTACCTTGATGCACAACAGGCTGTATACTCCCCAGGGAGCTGAGTCTTTAATAAAAGACACCATTATTATTTTCTATGATTATTACGAACTTTCAAAATGTTATGTTTGTTACGACATTTTATTCTTATCTTTGTTCTTGTTTGTTTTTAACCTCAAGGGATGCTGACTTTGTATTGAAACCTTCTCTCAGTTTCTCTATATTACTTCTCTTCAATACAAGATGCATTAATCTCTAGAATATTGCAGTTTAATGAGGCCATTAATCATGATTGTCATCAGACCTTGAAGATGGTTCAAAACCTTTTAATTTCCCCTCCTGGACTACTAAGGTTTTTTTCCCGCCAATCTCCCACTTTTATCTTTCTATGCACTATTTTGTTCCAAGCAGGTTTTTTGTGCCTTCATAAATCATTCCTTGTCATTAGGAGATGTCAGTTTGTATCTCAGTTACTGGGGTCCCTTGTTTAATTTGAACATGGTTGTAAACTGTTGCAATGTTTGACAAGATTTTGCAAGAAAACTCGGAGAGTAGAAAAAATTGTTGTCAATTCACACAAGGTACATTTTGTAAAATTTTAAACCATGCTACAATTTTAGCAAGGGACCCTTGCTAAATTTCTTTGATGTGTTAGGGGCTTAACAATGTTCTTTTTCTCCATTTAGATCTTGACGTTAGTTAGTCCAGATGAACCTGCATCAAAGCAAGTTCCCATCTGGGTGATAATTCTAGCCATCTTGGGAGGTCTTCTCCTTCTAGCTCTCGTCATCTTTGCATTATGGAAGGTGAGTTTAAAGAGAAAACCTTTTAGTAAGGGGCAACTCAGAATAGTCAATGTTTAAAATTCTGGGTGTCCCCCCCCCAAAAAAAAAAAAACTGTGTGCATAGTTACAATCAAGCTAGAAACAAAGAAGAAAAAGATATTTTGTTCTTATTTGTCAAGTAATAAGATGGAGGAAACGTAGAAAGAGAAAAAAAAAAATTGTTTAATTATTTTAATTTATTATAAACCATGCTGCATACATTTTTGCTTTGAATTGCCTGTTGTTGTGGGGGTGTGTATGTTGAATTAATCTCATGTCTGACGCAGACAAAGTCGTCGGTGCCTACTTAAGATAGAGTACATCGCAAGATTAGTGCCACAGAATGTTCTGCTCTCCTCGCTTGAGATTCAGAGAATAACACAAGACAGCAAGACAGGCGAGAATGGGAAAAGCTTGTGTCCTCTTGCTGTGCAGTCATCTGATGATGATGATGATGTTGAATTCATTGTAGCTCAATGAAACTCAAATTTAACTCCCCATCATACGGTGTGGAAACCTTCCATGTTATTTTTAAAATAATTTACCAGTCATGGTTTCGTTCTTTTTATTTTCCAGTGTGGTTTCTTCAAACGGAGAAAGTATGACCCAGTTAATACCGATGAGAAGAGGGCTGATTTATGATTGTTATCAAAACGCTCAGCAAAACTCACTGACAAAGATTACTCTTCGACAAAAAGAACCAAAAAGTTTGTAAATGTACTCATAAATTGAGATAAGAAACCTGAGGTATATAAAAGTCCAATTTAGCTGGCGGTTGTATTTATATTGCTGAAATCTAAACAGGTTATTTGCGCTAAGCAGAGTTCTGAAAGTCCAATTTAGCTGGCGGTTGTATTTATATTGCTGAAATCGAAACAGGTTATTTGCGCTAAGCAGAGTTCTGAAAGGCTAGTTATGAACCTTTTGAATGGCTTTACGAAAAAATAGTCTGGCCCCCTTTCTACAAGAATTTTCTTCTGTTCATGATGTGTACTGTAAACAAGGAACACCACCAAGATGTGAATAACTGTAAAGGCACATTGATAAAACACCCAGGCACAAATTCATAGAGTTGCTTAAGCAGGAAATATTGCTTGACAATTGTCTGCTAAGCAGAAATCAGCAGGATACCAGTCACCAACTATACAGGTGGTAATTTGGCTGATAACTTTTAAACCTGGTCAACATCATTTTTTTGTGGTTTTGCAGCTCTGTGAATTTGGGCAAACATTTGTGTTCTTGTTTTCAGGTTTCAACAGATCGTTCATTTTAAAGAGCTACTTAACCAGATCAGAAAATGTCATATAGTCGCTCTGTGCAATGAAACCATGTTGATATCTAAATATTTGTTCTTACACACACAAAATTCAATCGTTTTCAATACTTGTTGGTTAATGATACGGTTAGGTTGTATTTTATAATCAAGTTACAGGTAGATGTATTCCGCAGCAACAAACTAAACCCCTTTCAGTTTTAAATCATGTTTTCATTTCCGGAAAAGTAAGAAAGTAGAAAATGTCTTGAGTCAAGATTTGAGTGATAAGAAGATTCTCTGTACAAGTATTTGCCTCCCTAGTTGCACCCAGCTAAAAAAAGGGGAAGGATGAAGTCTTCCAAATTACATCTGTATATATCAGTACTAGATGACAATGAAGTGAGTTTATCGTCATCTTATCAAGTCTTTAAGTTCAGTTAAGGGAAAAGAGAGCTTAAGCTTTAGAGAGTGAATGTAGAACTAATGACGCAAACTGTACAGCGTGAACTGCAATAAAGAAAAGCTCGCTTTAAACGTGTGCTTGAGATATCTGTGAATATTTTTTTAGCTTAAGTATTCATATAAAGTACAAAACGCTGGGAAGGTAAGTAAAAAAGGAATGAGAATGTGAGAAAAGACAGTGAAAATAGTGAAGAGTTTTAGTTTAGGTTTAATATTTTTATACTGTTGGCTTTTGTAAAGCATCATATTGTAGGTGTAGTTAAAAGTTAATTTGATGTGAATTCTTGTGAAGCCTTAAAGATTGTCTAACATTTTAACCAAACTATTGTATCATTTTAATCCATGTTACTAAAAATATTAAAATCTGATAACTAGTTTTTGAAGGCTGTTGTTTTACTCAACTTTGTTTAACGATGAAGCTGAAAGTCTTTGGCATATTTGAAAATTTGTCCACGATTTTGTTTTTCTTCCGATATCAATCAAGCAACGTTGCGAGACTTGCTCCGACTCTTATTCTCTTCAACTCATTATTTTTCTTATCAGTTAAAACTACAATCTCTGCATACTATGGTCTACGTTATTTTCTTCATACTTTTCAGATGAGCCTAAATATGTTGTTTCTCTAAATAGTTTTTCCGTGTTTTTAAGAACTAGTTCAATTAAAAGATTAACTTTTCGGATCAATACAAAGTGATGGAGTTGATTTTAGATTTGTTTTCTTATTTAGTTTACGAGGAATTTGCTCTTTGATTTTACAAGTTAAGTAAGCAGTTTGAACCTCAGATCTTTTATTCAGGCTTTATCAAGAGGTACACCTTGTTTACTTGAAGAGAAAAATCATGTTTTACTTTACATTTAATGCTTCTTTGCTTCCTCAAATCATTTTTATGAAATTGGAAACCAAGAAATGAAACTCAGACATAATTGCTTTGTGCAATATGTGTCAAATTTATGTTCATCGTGGAGTGAAGAAAGGGTAATCTTATTAAAAATGATTTAAAATGAGTTAAAATATTTCGTACTACAATTTTGCCTAATGATATTCTCTTAACTTTAAAAATATAAATTTTTATTGATTAGCTAAGGGTGATTGGATAAGTAAACTATTTTTGTGATTTATGCATTATTTATCTTACAGAAATTGAGTCATTTATATGTAGGCTAGACCTTAATGCTGTAGTATAACAACTATTTTAGAAATCCAAAATGCTATTTTCGCAATCTTGCAAATATTCCACATTATTTGAACTGTTTTCATTTGTGATGTTATTAAGCAATATTCTGGTTAGTTTCAGCTAAACCACCAAACATTGTTTTTTGAATGCGGCTATTTCAGCACATTGTACACAATCTGAAGGGAAGGTAATTGGATAGGAAATAAATTAGCTTTTGTACGCAAATGAATATTATTGCAATTTCTCTAAATGTCTTTCTGAGATTTGATACTAAACTTATTATGCTCCATCAGGTTTCCTACTGTACAAAAATAAATAAAAACCACTACTTGACTGAAATTGTCAATTGTCTGGCATTCCCATTAGTTACTTGCTTTCATTATTTGTTATTGGTATTCTCAAACTTTTCATTATTTCTTATTGGTATTCTCAAACTTTTTATTATTTCTTATTGGTATTCTCAAACTTTTTGCTGGACCTATTTATGTACCCATTTTGATTTTTTTAATTTTGTACCCAAAACAGATAATTACCACTTGTGATTTTTTTAATTTTGGGCCCAAAATGGCTAAAAATGCTGGACTTACACCTTGTGATTTTTTTCAATTTTAGGCCCAAAGGGGATAAAAAATGCTGGACTAACCCCTTGTAATTTTTACAAGCTTGGGCCCAAAATGGCTAAAAATGCTGGACTTACCCCTTGTGATTTTTTTTAATTTTTGGCCCAAAACTGATAAAAATGCTGGATTTACCCCTTGTGATTTTTTCAATTTTGGGCCCAAAATGGATAAAAATGCTGGACTTAATTTTTTTCAATTTTAGGCCCAAAATGGCTAAAAATGCTGGACTTACCCCTTGTGATTTTTCAATTTTGGGCCCAAAACGGATACAAATGCTGGACTAGCCCCTTGTGATTTTTTCAATTTTGGGCCCAAAATGGATAAAAATGCAGGTTACCCCTAATGATTATTTTGAACTTAAGGCCCAAAATGGATAAAAATGCTGGACTAACCCCTTGTGATTATTTCAATTTTGGGCCCAAAATGGCTAAAAATAATGGACCTACCCCTTGTGATTTTTTCAATTTTAGGCCCAAAATGGCTAAAAATGCTGGACTTGCACCTTGTGATTTTTCAAGTTAGGCCAAAAATTGCTAAAAATGCTGGACTAACCCCTTGTAATTTTTTTAATTTTGGGCCCAAAATGGCTGAAAATGCTGGACTTGCCCCTTGTGATTTTTTTCAATTTTAGGCCCAAAAGGCATAAAAATGCTGGACTTACCCCTTGTGATTTTTTTAATTTTGGGCCCAAAATAGATAAAAAAGCTGGACTTACCCCTTGTGATTTTTTAAATTTTAGGCCCAAAATGGCTAAAAAAGGTGGACTTACCCCTTGTGATTTTTCAATTTTAGGCCCAAAATGGCTTAAAATGCTGGACTTACCCCTTGTGATTTTTTTAGATTTAGGCCCAAAATGGCTAAAATTACTGTACTCACCCCTTGTGATTTTTTCAATTTTAGTCCCCCAAAAATTGCTTAAATTGCTGGACTCACCCCTTGTGATATTTTCAATTTTAGGCCCAAAATGGCTTAAAATGCTGGACTTGCCCCTTGTGTGATTTTTTCAGTTTTAGGCCCAAAATTGCTAAAAATGCTGGACTTACCCCTTGTGATTTTTTCAACATTTTGCCCAAAATAGATAAAAATGCTGGACTTGCCCCTTGTGATTTTTCAATTTAGGCCAAAAATTGCTTAAAATGCTGGACTTACCCCTTGTGATTTTTTCAATTTTGAGCCCAAAACGGATACAAATGCTGGACTTGCCCCTTGTGATTTTTTCAATTTTTTGCCCCAAATGGATAAAAATGCTGGACTTACCCCTTGTGATTTTTTCAACATTTTGCCCAAAATAGATAAAAATGCTGGACTTGCCCCTTGGGATTTTTCAATTTAGGCCAAAAATTGCTTAAAATGCTGGACTTACCCCTTGTGATTTTTTCAATTTTGAGCCCAAAACGGATACAAATGCTGGACTTGCCCCTTGTGATTTTTTCAATTTTTTGCCCCAAATGGATAAAAATGCTGGACTAACCCCTTGTAATTTTTTTAATTTGGGGCCCAAAATGGCTGAAAATGCTGGACTTGCCCCTTGTGATTTTTTTCAATTTTAGGCCCAAAAGGCATAAAAATGCTGGACTAACCCCTTGTAATTTTTTCAATTTTGGGCCCAAAATGGCTAAAATTACTGTACTCACCCCTTGTGATTTTTTCAATTTTAGTCCCCCAAAAATTGCTTAAATTGCTGGACTCGCCCCTTGTGATTTTTTCAATTTTAGGCCCAAAATGGCTTAAAATGCTGGACTTGCCCCTTGTGTGATTTTTTCCAGTTTTAGGCCCAAAATTGCTAAAAATGCTGGACTTACCCCTTGTGATTTTTTCAACATTTGGCCCAAAATAGATAAAAATGCTGGACTTACCCCTTGTGATTTTTTCAACATTTGGCCCAAAATAGATAAAAATGCTGGACTTACCCCTTGTGATTTTTTCAACATTTGGCCCAAAATAGATAAAAATGCTGGACTTACCCCTTGTGATTTTTTCAACATTTGGCCCAAAATAGATAAAAATGCTGGACTTACCCCTTGTGATTTGGAATTTATTATTTTATATCATAGACTCACAAGAAAGCAGTGTTTGCAAAAAATTTGCAAAATGTAAAATTGCAAAAAAATATCATAAATACCTGCTTGTTTCATAAGACAAGATCAAAATGACTGCCATGCCTGAACTGGTGACTATAGCTACGGCTACGGCTAGGTTCCAGCATCATCATGCCTTCAAGTACAGTACATACTTAGCAACACCCTTAGCAACAGTCGTAGCTGAACATTTTTAATAATACTTGAAACCCTGTGGATGGATTGTCTTATATATTCTACAGTAAAACTTAATAAATAGTTTGACTATTAGCTGTATGGAACTAGATTCAAATAAAATCCAATGAGTTACAGTTGTTTAAATAAGATGTCACTTCAATATAAAGAATATTTTGTTCTTTGATCACGCTTTATGGGTTATAAAATAGTTACTTTTTGTAGCAGTTACATCACTTCCATACTCATTCGTGAGCTGTTAATTAAAAAGCACACTAGATACAAACCCCAGTACTAATTATGAGGAGCTATATATACAAATAATATCTTGTGAGCCACAAGTTGCTGAAAATTAAGATGCAACTCCAATTTATATATATATATTGTTCTTTGGTCACACTTTATAAATTATATCAATAATAATTTCTGGAATAGTTAAAGCACTTCCATATCCTCTTTGAATTTTGGACAACTACTTTGTGGGAAATTAATGAAAACACACCAATTATAACAACCTTAACACTCACACACTTCATTAAAATTTAAGCATAATACCCCTGGGTCATGTGACCTTGAGGTGACACCATGTGACCATCACATCATGTGACCCATAGCACCCTGGAGTTTAAAAACAGCAGACATTTTTGTAATTCTATTGAAATAATTTTACAGTGTTAAACTGTCAATGAAAAAGAATTGTTGTTTTTGTCAAACCGACCAAAATTAATACCTGCCTTATAAACTAGCACACTAGGTTAAAAGTCAAGCATTTCATTAAATGTGTGACGTCAGAATTCATATCGCATTCACAGGAAGAATGATCCAGGCTTCACTTGGTGAGCATTCATGATTCCATGTATCGCCACAGACATGCTTTGATCTCTGCCCCTCTGAAGGAAAACAACTTTTGTTATTGAAGGTCAAATCTAGGTAAACGAACCTTAATATCCATCAGTTCTGTAAATCTTGTGCTGTGTACAAACTGTAGTACTGTCCCTTCAGTTGCATGAGCTCATCATGCTTGCCCAACTCGGCTACTTTGCCATGGCGGATGACGGCAATCTTCTCAGCATCGTGGATAGTGGAGAGACGGTGGGCAATAGTGATGCAGGTACGACCCTTCTTGGCCTCGTCTAAGGCTTCTTGTACAACCTAGAAAATAAAATTGGAAGATTCATCAGATCATGAAGATTAAAGAGAGTACCTCTTAGCCAATCTGATCTTAAATCAAGTCTCAATTTGAAGATCATGAAACACCGCAGGAACTTACTCTTTCACTCTCGGAGTCCAATGCAGACGTAGCCTCATCCAGAAGGAGGATCTTGGGGTTACGGACAAGCGCTCTCGCGATGGCCACTCGCTGCTTCTGACCACCAGACAGCTGGGTACCCTTGTCTCCTACTCTTGTCTCATAACCCTAAAAGCCAAGAGGAAATCATTTGATATTACTCTGTCATAAGTTTCACAGCTTTCAGAAATGAATCTCTAAATCTTGAATGTATCAAACTCACCTCAGGTAATGAAGCAATAAAGTCATGGATGTTGGCTTTCTTGGCTGCATCAATCACCTCTTCCATTGATACTTTTCTAGAGTTGTCACCGTATGCAATATTATCAGCCACAGTACGATCAAAGAGAATTGGTTCCTGGGAGACTAAACCAATTTGAGATCGAAGCCAGCCAAGGTTCAGAATCTTTATCTCATGGTTGTCCAAACTCTAGGGAAATATGACAAAGAGTTTTTGCATGTTTAATGGAACTATTTTGTTAGGTTACCATTGGTTCAGTGACAATGATAATGTCCCTAGCATGTTTAAGTCTTACCACTTGTCCCGACATTGGGTTATAAAACCTCTCTATCAGTGAAACGGACGTGCTCTTCCCACAACCGCTGCTTCCAACTAAAGCCAATGTTTCTCCTGGCTTCACAGAGACAGTCAGACCTCGTAGAACCGGTACATCAGGGCGGGTTGGGTATCGATAACGAATGCTTTCAAAGTTAATCTCGGGTGAAAATGTTTCCTGAAAAACAAAAAGTGAGACAAGTTTTATTGTTTACACTTTAACATCAAACCATCTATTAAAACGCCAAAGTTGTTGGTAAAAGAAGAGTTGTCCTGAAAATAAAAAAGTGAGAAAAGTTTTATTGCTTATTCTTTAACATCTAACCATCTAATAGAACATTTTTAGTTATAAAAGAAAATAATTCATACCAGTTTTAATCCTTCATCGTTTTGGTTGTCAATCGAAGGAACTCTGTCTAGTAACCTGAACATGTGTGCTGCAGACATCTTAGCTTTGGAATAGTCTGGTGCCGAGGCCATGGCCCGACCTAGACCAGTTCCACCAAACACTATGGCTGAGAAGACCCTTAGAAGAGTAACAGTAAAAACCAGCATTCACTTGAATTGTAGCACATAGAGTAACAGTGAAAACTAGCATTCACTTGAATTGTAGCACATCAATACTAAATAGTTGTTAGTGACCAACCAATCACAGACTGGTTAGTTAAAATCTTATAAACCATGGTTCCTATAATAAGTATATTAGTGGCTTCTTATATAGCGCTCACATCCGTGACGCTCTGGAAGGGCTCAAGGTACTTCAACATTCAGTATTTTCCTGCAAGGTATGTGGGACTACATTTGAATTATGAGACCTACTCCTTTTTACATAGCACCATGTAATGGTTTACAAGTTGCTTAATGGTGCCAATCAAACCAGGAACACTAGGGCAAACTCCTCTGTTCTATAATTGCACATTCTAGAAGCTACAAACATACCCTTCACTCCCTTAAGTCTTTTTCAGATTCAAATATTTTAGTAAGAAATACTTCTCAAAAACTACTTTACTTCAGAGGGAGTCTTTGTTCACAATGTTTTATACTATCAACAGCTCCCCATTGCTCGTTACCAAGTAAGTTTTTATGCTAATATATATTTTAGTAAATACCAAACATGTCTTTTAAACAAAATTAAAAACAAGGTATTGCTAAATGAGTCAACTAGACAGCTTGGATTTTCATTGAGGTTACAATAAAACCCAAGGATCTGTTTTTATACTCACAGGAAGATGTTCTCAAATTGCATGTGTCCATTTTCAACAAGCCAGCCACCATAGCGAAATGCTGCTGCATAAGCAAAGAAGATGACACACTGAGACGCACCGTAAGCAACTCCAGATAGATGAGCATCCCTCAAACTCGTCCTAATCAATCATCAAACGGTACAAGAATTCAAGTATTTGGGGTTGAACAAAGAAAAACTTTCTAGAGCGGGATTGAATCAACAACCTCCGG
Source organism: Asterias rubens (assembly GCF_902459465.1). Classification (NCBI taxonomy): domain Eukaryota; kingdom Metazoa; phylum Echinodermata; class Asteroidea; order Forcipulatida; family Asteriidae; genus Asterias; species Asterias rubens. The sequence continues at coordinate 284,752 of NC_047076.1, read as the reverse complement.
AATGATGTGCCGTCGCTCTAAATTATGGAACTGTTTTCATTTAATGACTTATAATGAACCTCTCTCTATGCAAACTAACTTTCAATCTTCAAAGAAACATGATACTTGACCCTTTGAAAAATGGATGACATATGACTGAGAAAACAGCGGCTGGGACCTACATGATGGTATGATCTTATCAGGCTATTTAATAACAATTTGGCTGATTATTCTGAGGGACAAACAAATCAGAAATCAGACTTATATAGGAAGAATATCATGCGTGTATATGACTTGTATACTAATTTTGGTTTTAGCCAAACACCAATGTGTGTAAGCGCTGTATACTACATACTTTATGACTTGTATACTCATTTTGGTTTTAGCCATACACCAATGTGTGTAAGCGCTGAATACTACATACTTTCCCGAGCATATTACTTGGGTGGGATTTGAACCAACGACTTTGAAACTGTTAACTTTTCAAATATGTCAAACACAGCTTAATCCTTCTTAATACATTTGTTTATTTTATTAAATTTCTAAATACAAAATAACTAAAGTGAAATATTTACTTGTGAGGTTTGGCGAGAAACTCTGTATGTTGCTCATTGAATTTTGGCTCCAGTGTCAAACTAGCCACAGTCCGAATATTCTCAATGGTTTCAGTGACGATCTGTTTAAAAGAGATGACATAATAATTGGTTACAGCCAGGATTCAATCTCATTATGAGGTCTAGACCACACAAGTCAAATCATTGACAATAAAGCTCGCTTCAGACTCCCTGCAATGCGATACAAGTTTTTACATCACAGGGCTGTTTCGCAGCAAATGTTTCCCAGCAAATGAGCACATTTCAACTCATCCGAATTTGTGACATCAAAATTGTCATCGCATCTACAGGAAGTACGAACCAGGCTTAAAGCAACAACGTTTTTTTCAAATCAACAATCTATTCCAAAAAAGATATTTGAGATTCTCCACCTCCATAGATTTATGCAAAACTTTAACCCTACATAGGGGATTAAAAGAAACGCAGACTAATGAAAGAATAAAATATATTGGCAAGCAGTTTGGGTACTTTGCTGGAAAACCATTTAACGCTATAATTGGCAGCAGCCAGAAAGCACTCCAAGCGATAATTGCTTTCATAAAAAGAGTCAATGGTTCTTCAAACAAACAAATAAACGAATAATAATGATAATTTATATAGCATCCATCCATGGATAATGCTCCGCAGCTCCTGGGTGCCTAACAATTTATAAAAAAACTTTTGATATTTCCCAACAAATTGTGTCCTACCTTTCCAATGCTTTCCTGACTAGATTTCTGAGATTTGACGTTGCCTTGTTGGAACTTAAGTTGGAGTAGACTAGCAGAGGCAATGAATGGAAGAAAAGTTAAGACGAGTAATGTCAACTGCCAACCAAAGATAAACGCAATGATGATAGCAACACCGATGTTGAAGAATCCTTGAGATATAAACCCAAATCGATCACCAGTCACCTATCAAGATAAGATGAGCAAAGGGAAGGATAAATGATAGCTCAGTGTTTCATTTCTTTCAATCTTCTTCCTGAACTAGGGTTCAATAGGGGACTCGTGGAGGTGCATAAGGAGGCACACAATTTTTCCATTTGCCATTTTCTTAAAAACCAAAAATCTATGCCTTTTTTTTCTTCTTTGTAATTTACTATTTTTTTACAAGAAAGTCTGACGCTAGTATCAAAACAAATACATTCTCTGTGTGCCAAAGGAAAAATAGTATAAAAAACATTGCAATTATCACATTCAGTTTCCCTCACCCCCTGAATCTGTGAAGCTTCTGTCGAGAGCCTAGTTGTTAGAATTCCGCTGCTGTTTTTGTGATCATCGAAGAAAGCAACATCCTAGAAATACAAGGAACGAGACTGGGATATTACTTTACTGACACAGGAAGAGCATGTTTAAAACGATTGGGTCCTTTTTGTAAGACACAAAACACCATGTCCACAGATTTACATCAAGTTGACACAGTTTAAAGATAACGATGGTAAAAAGCTTCTCTTAAAATACTACTTGCTGAGGTACTGTACATAACACTCTTCAGCCGTCTCTTCAAGATGATCAGATTTGCTGCGTCGCTGAGCGCTTTACATCACTGTTTATCAATATCAACACCTTCATGAATGGTTTTAGTCATGTTCCTGTGCAAAGTTGTGTATCTTAATTCTTGTGGTCAAGGATGCATTTTTAGTAAAGGGTTCCAGTCAACAATAATGCAGACAATTTAGTCTGAGAATGTTTTATTCTTTTTCAAAATGCTGAATCATTTCCATTGTAAATAATTTCCTTTAAGCACTCTTAGCATAGAATTTACCATACGGTTTGAGTCATTAAAAAAACACTTGATGTATACTTGAATTATTGAAGGTTGGTTTCCCCAGACTAAGCTTATTTAAATGACAAAGGACCTTTGTGGTTATGGTTCGTATCTGTTTGTGCAGTCACACATACGCCTACAGATCTCCAGTAAGCATACAGTCACACGCAAATTCTTTATTTCATTGAAAACAGGAATGAACATTTTAACAATAAACAGTGCATGACATGACATCACTATTACTCTGCACATTTTTAACACTGAGTGTCACTATTTCCTTCTGGTCACATGTTGTAAATGAGAATTTCCCAACAGTTCAGACATTGTTTACCATATCTACTGAGCAATCCATTTCTAGTCTAACATTGTTCGACTGAGAGTTGTGAATTAAAGTCTCCTGCTTGAAATCTCTGACAAGCTACAACGATGCTGAGTTGGTATCTACCAGTTTTCATTCTCTTATTGACGCTACCAAACGAGGTTTCATCATTGCAGTGCTGCCCAACATGCTCCGCACAGTCAATCAGTCCTCTAAATACCAACCAATTACAGCAAATAGAGAACCAACGAGATATCATTAAAGCCATGGAAGGAAATCCACAGTTGGTGTATGACAGAGTTCATCAGATCCCAATAGTTCAGCTCACTCGCAACCAAGAAAATCAAATCATTCGTAACTTCCCATGGATATTTAATTTGGGACTCCCACAAGGTGAGCGAAACATTTCTGGACGAAGCGAAGACGGACCCGCACGAAGGAATGTAGCAGGACAGTGCGAGTTATTGGAAAGAGTTTGTCAGCCAAACCCAATCTATGAGCCGCTTGTTCTTGCACTACAAGAAGATGGGGATGTAGTTCAAATAGTACAGGTAAAATCACATTCTTCATTTTATTCAAACAAAATTCCAATTGTTTCCATAAAAACAATTTTTGAGTTGTTTTCAATCACAGGGCTCAGATTTGGGGAAAAAATCCACAACACTCCAGGGTTAGGGTTAGGGTTAGGGTTAGGGTTACATGGGCGCAATCACCATCACAGCATTGTTAGTTAAATTGTGACAAGGGGGAATAGTCTGCACAACTTGTTCACTTGGTATAGGATTCTACATATATCTAAGATTGTCCCCCCTTCCAAAAATTGCACAATTTGACGACAATTCCATACAGGTACATATATCGATGAAGTTCATGATACACGTTTTTTGCGATCCCCTTGCTTTACCAATGGCCTTGAAAGAGCCCGTAAACAACTCGTTTTTGAATCGCCGTTTGTGACCAAATGATTGCTTGTTTGGAACTTGTTCACTTTGTTTATAAATATTAAGGCATTACTAACTCTAGTTCCTTGATCAGTTTCAATAATTATTAAAATTTTGTGCAGGTACACCCTACCTCTGAAGTTTGTCATCAGATCACACACTGCCCTCTGTTGCCCAGTCACGTTAAGGAATGAGACAATAAACTCAATATGGTAGCTCAAAACTTTTACAGGACCACAAAATTTCTGGAACAATCACTAAAAGAAACTTTATCTCATTTTTTCTATGGGTACATTGTAAAACTTCAATACTCAACAAAAGTAAAAAATTTAAAAATGCAGTGAACTGTCAATATTGAAAACACAAGACGGCCGAACTTGTATAGTCGTAAGTTTACTGGCCCGACACTCAAATCACTGACCTCAGGCCTGGGCCGGGGTCCAGTGTCAACTTCGAGCCCGGAGTAAAAAAGATCTCTATACTGACCTCAGATTTATTGTCTTTTCTTTGTTTGTTCATTTCTCGTTTTTAAAATGTAGATTTCCAACCAGAATCAATACCAGTGGGTACTTGATGAGGAATGCCTGACCAATCAAACACCTCCAAGCGATCAAGTCTGCTGTATTGCTCAACGATTGGTCAAAGCAATGTTCATCAACCTTAGTCAAGCTTCAGCTCCATTTGACTTCGCTCTCCTCATTGTACATAGTTGTGTCTCTTATTATTTCTACATGTAGGTCAAAATTCTAGGTGCCTAGTTAAACTGGGTTTAACTGGAACTAGTTGAAACCAGTTGATAAACTAGTTAAACACAGTTAAAACCAGTTGGTTTAATATGGAAAATGGACAGAGACCAACTGGTTTATAATTTCAACCTAGTTGAACAAAGTTAAACCTAGTCCAAACCAGTTGGTTAATATGGAAAATGGACGAGGTTGATCACTATCCAGTTGAACCAGTTGACCCCAGTTAACTAAGTTCAACTGGAATTTTGACCTGGGTTTACCAATGATTTAACTCTCAAGAGTCATTGTACATAGTTGTGTCTCTTATTACCTATGATTTAACTCTCAAGAGTCATTGTACATAGTTGCGTCTCTTATTACCAATGATTTAACTCTCAAGAGTCATTTTGTCCATGGTGCTCAAGAACAACTTTTCTTAAAGAAATTAAAGGCAAAGTAAACCTCTGTTTTCGGAACTGTTTTGATTGTTTTTATCCTATAGAAATGTAGATGTACACAATAACGCACATGTGAACATTTTATTTCAAAAGATGGTTGCGTTTTTAAGATATCGTTGAATATGTCCGCGTGCGGGAAGACTAATCCCCAATAGGAATACACAGTGGTTAGGTTCACTTTTATTAATCCTGGCCATCTTAGAATGGGCTTGTCCTGTCTGTTTTTATAATTGTCTTGCTTGATTGCCAGTGCTCTGTCTCATTCAATCATTGGTTTACAATTGTTCTAGGTGTCTTAAGTTTACATTCGTTGTTTCTTATACTGTTATATTTCTTTAGTACAGTAATATTGTATCTTGTACTGTTTGTTGAAATCTTGGCCGAATAAATAATAATAATAATAATAATGCTACACAATCTGAATCTGAGATTCAAAATTTGGGGAATAAAATTGATATCTTTCTACATAACCACACTACTTTGAAGTAAAATATTTCTAAAAATGCTTTATTGAAAGCTGTTGTAGTCTGCTATTGCCAAAAGTTGTCCTTGCCATTCATTTTAAGAGTGATTACCAAACAGATAGATAGGTTGCAATATGACGTAAATCGGCCATCTTTACAGGCAATTTAGAACACACAATCATGCATTACTCGTGAGAACAGCAACACGCAAACATTTCATAAAACTCAATGCATGATTGGTTAGTGAATGATGTGACTGCATTAGTAATTTGAGCGCTTGACGCACCTGCAAGCCAAAATGCAATTTGCTTTAAATGGCGTCTTTCGGGAACTAAACTGCGCCAATAAGGTTTTGTTGCACACTAATTCAGGTTCCGATAAATCTGACCATTTGTAAGTGTTTAGATACTTTATTGGCGCAGTTTATCTATAGAGGAGACCTGTTACAGAATAATGATTTATTTGACTTACCTGTCTTAACATAGCCTTGAATGCTAATCTTCTTAGCCGCATTGTAAGCTCCCCACCTGACTTGCCTAGCATCATACCCTACAGGTAACAACAATTTGCAAATATTAATGACATATTAAAACTTGTTTTGCTTCACTTACATTGTTTTAAGACAGTGGACACTATTGGTAATTGTCAAAGACCAGTCTTCTCACTTGGTGTATCTCAACATATGCATAAAATAACAAACCTGTGAAAATTTGAGCTCAATTGGTCGTCGAAGTTGCGAGATATGAATGAAATATAAGACACCCTAGTCACACAAAGTTGTGTGCTTTCAGATGCTTGATTTCGAGACCTCAAATTCTAAACTTGAGGTCTCGAAATCAAATTCGTGGAAAATTACTTCTATCTCGAAAACTAAGTCACTTCTGAGGGAGCCGTTTCTCACAATGTTTTATACTATCAACCTCTCCCTATTACTCGTTACCAAGTGAGGTTTTATGCCGATAACTATTTTGAGTATTTACCAATAGTGTCCACTGCCTTTAAAACATTCTTAACTCTAACCCCACTCCCACTTCTCTGAAAGTTTTTTCTAAAGGCAATCATTCATACAGAGATGGAGGGAGGAACTTCAGTAAGATTTCAAACTTTGCCCGGTGGGATATACAAACAGGTGAGGTTTTGCGTTAGCACCATTTGGAAATCTCTGTTGAGAACTGACAGAACTGTTCTCGGAACCATCCCAACTCAAAAGCGATTTAAACATGGTGCTACAGCAAACCTCACCTGAAGGTTATAATCTGCTTACCGCAGTCAAACATCTATACACTTACAGAAGCATGACAATCTGCACTTAATGTAAGAATATTTTTCACAGCTTAGCAAATATTTTTTTGCTTGAGCAAATGCATCACAAACAATTTATTTTCTTTGTTAAGACAGCATATTTAGAAATTCAGCGCTTACTGTAAGCGGAGAATGAGGAACGTAAGCATTGAATTCTGCAGTAAGCAGAGCCATGAAATTAGGTCCAAGAGACAAGACACTTAGCAGTAGTTTGAACTTAATGAATACAGGATATTGCTGAAATATAAGTGCTTTCAATTGTTTTGTTACCAAAGTACGGGGCAATTTCAAATAAATGTTTGGAAATACTGATTGCCTCTTATCAACAGTTCTGGACAAGAAATAAAAGCTAGGCCAATAAGTTGATGTACTTACCCCTAAACCATTGGTAATGAATGCAATAACACCAAGTGCAAAGAGAAGTAAGCAGTATATGACAACCTGAGAACGTATTGTGTCATCATCCAAAGAAAAGACCTAAGTAAATCAAGAAAATAATAATAATATAAAAACAATAATAATAACAACAATAACTCATTTTTGTTTAGCACTTTATTAATTATCACAGTGCTTAGCATTAGTTTGAGGTTTTTGAATAGCGAGACCCATTTATGTAACACTTTGTGTTTACAAGGTCATGGTGCATTCAGCAGCCACTGCCAGGAACACTGGAGCAAACCCCTTTACTTATAGCGATAAGTGTATTTTTACGTGCATTACACAACACATAGGACCTATAGCTTCATGTCCCATCCAAAGGTACACAACACATAGGACCTATGGCTTCATGTCCCATTTTAAGGTACACAACACATAGGACCTATGGCTTCATGTCCCATCCAAAGGTACACAACACATAGGACCTATGGCTTCATGTCCCATCCAAAGGTACACAACACATAGGACCTATGGCTTCATATCCCATTTAAAGGTACACAACACATAGGACCTATGGCTTCATGTCCCATCCAAAGGTACACAACACATAGGACCTATGGCTTCATGTCCCATCCAAAGGTACACAACACATAGGACCTATGGCTTCATGTCCCATTTAAAGGTACACAACACATAGGACCTATGGCTTCATGTCCCATCCAAAGGTACACAACACATAGGACCTATGGCTTCATGTCCCATCCAAAGGTACACAACACATAGGACCTATGGCTTCATGTCCCATCCAAAGGTACACAACACATAGGACCTATGGCTTCATGTCCCATTTAAAGGTACACAACACATAGGACCTATGGCTTCATGTCCCATCCAAAGGTACACAACACATCCCAGGTCAAAATTCCAGTTGTACCTAGTTAACTGGGGTCAACTGGTTCAACTGGATAGTGATCAACCTCGTCCATTAGCCATATTAACCAACTGGTTTGGACTAGGTTTAACTGTGTTCAACTAGGTTGAAATTATAAACCAGTTGGTCTCTGTCCATTTTCCATATTAAAGCAACTGGTTTTAACTGTGTTTAACTAGTTTATCAACTGGTTTCAACTAGTTCCAGTTAAACCCAGTTTAACTAGGTTCAACTGGAATTTCGACCTGGGATAGGACCTATGGCTTCATGTCCCATCCAAAGGTACACAACACATAGGACCTATGGCTTCATGTCCCATCCAAAGGTACACAACACATAGGACCTATGGCTTCATGTCCCATCCAAAGGTACACAACACATAGGACCTATGGCTTCATGTCCCATCCAAGGTACACAACACATAGGACCTATGGCTTCATGTCCCATCCAAAGGTACACAACACATAGGACCTATGGCTTCATGTCCCATCCAAAGGTACACCACATAGGACCTATGGCTTCATGTCCCATCCAAAGATACACAACACATAGCACCTATGGCTTCATGTCCCATCCACAGGTACACAACACATAGGACCTATGGCTTCATGTCCCATCCAAAGGATGCAGCAATAATGATCAAGTGTCATGCTTTTAAGGACACAAGTGTCAAGACCGGTACTCAAACCAACACTCTGCTGACCAAAGTCCAAGTTAACCTGCCTGCTTGACCACTCAGTCACAACATGCCACAGATTAAAAAAATCATAATAAGAACCAATATTATTGAATATTAAAGGCAGTGGACACTATTGGTAACCACTCAAAATAATTAGTAGCATAAAACCTTACTTGGTTAAGAATAAAGGGGAGCTGTTAAAAGTGTAAAACATTGTGAGAAATGGCTCTCTCTGAAGTAATGCAGTTTACGAGAAGGAAGTAATTTTCCACGAATTTGATTTCGAGACCTCAGATTTAGAATTTGAGGTCTCGAAATCAAGCATCTGAAAGCACACAACTTCATGTGACAAGGGTGTTTTTTCTTTCATTATTATCTCGCAAATTCGATGACCGATTGAGCTCAAATTTTCACAGGTTTGTTATTTTATGCATCTGTTGAGATACAGCAAGTGAGAAGACTGGTCTTTGACAATTAACAAATGTGTTCACTGCCTTTAAAGCATCGGGACACTCTGCTCGGGTTGAAACGTCAGGCCATTAACTTTTGTTTTGCATTAATACCCTTGGTCCTGTTAGTTGGCAAGTTGTTTGCAACATCTTTCTCATGAATAATACAGACTCGTGAGGTGTTTAAAAGTCTGAAGGTCGAGTTAATTGATTGAAAAGTCCGCTTACTCCAAGAATTCGACTGAAAATAACTGCAAAAGCCGGTTGCACTCCTCCATTGAAAGCTGAGCAGATAACACCAATGATCATGTAGAGGAGCTCAGGAGAATTCATCTTCATCACTCGAGTAAAACTAAAATTCTTCAAGACATCTTCCTCATCCTCCTTCAAAAATAAAATTTAATAATAATAAATCTCAGTAAGAATCATGCAAGATTGCTAAGGGATAACAGATAGGACTTCGCTTTACATAATTATATCCTTTTTTTTTTAAAATGATACCTGTAAATTGCGGATACCAACAATTCGATATCAAATAAATAAATACATGTATAATAAAAAAATGATTGTTGCTTCATTATTATTGATGACAAGCTGTACCTTTGTCACTGGTACATCTGAGGCCGCTGATATTGCAGACTGCACACGATTCAGTTCTGGTGTGTGTTTGTCACTTGAGCCAGAAATATTCCGATGACGAGATGATGACAACGGTTCCTTCTCTGCATTCTGAGCTTCAGCTGATCCTAAGAACAACAAAAGATTACAATAACACAATGGCACCCTAATCCCTGATGCAAATTTCCATCTATTAAAATGTTGCAATACCAACTGCTAAAACAAAGGATTCGAACTGCCTCTAGCTACCGGCCTCTCGGTGGTCTAGTTGGTAAGACACTGCTCTAGAATTGCAAGGGTCGTGGGTTCGAATCCAACCCGAATAATATGCCCATGATTTTATTTTCACAGAACTCACAGGAAAGTACTGAGCATACAGTTCTAATACACAACAGTGTAAAAAAAAATGGGTCAAACCAAATGAATATAACACAACAATAGAATTGACAACACCATCAACGATTTGAACAACAACACAACAAAATCAGAACAACATTAATAATCTAAACATAAATATTGCTTTATACAATCTAAAGAAGCAACTGAAATCTAACTTTACTTTTAGTGACAACTACAGAAGACAATGAGAGCTTTTAGAACACTATAGTTGGCAGCAAACATGGCAAAGTACATTTCCATCAATCTGGGAATTGAGCCTGGGCGACTAGTGCGCAACTTCGACACTAGTCGCGACTAATTTGGAATTCCCAAGAGTGTGGCATATTATTTGCCAAAGGCCCATATAGTAAAATTCATGCAGAAAAAAATGAAGAATTGTGTCACTAATATCTGATTGTTTTTCATAAGTAGGGCTTACATTATTTTGTGGTGAGCGACACAATTGGCACTTAGGACTATACTTAGATGAACTATGGTCAGCAAAAGTTCTTGCGCAAAATTGCCTATGTTTTACTTTATAAATCTGCTGCCACCTTGCTAACCCATGAAATATGCTTGACATAAGCACAGAATTCCCTGCTTCAGTAATTGCGCAGATTATTTGCTTACGGTAATCAGAGCCATTAAATTGGGCCCTGCTCCGATCTGAATCTGTATAAATATTCTCAAGGCTCTTATTAGAGCAAAATGAGACGAGTGGATGAACTGAGGACAGACTGATGAAGTGCTTCCTCTAATGGTTTGTTTGGATTTTCTTTAAGACACCACGTACCTGGTAAATATACATCCTCCTCCTCACTATCAAAGTCTTAGTATCAGGTAAGAAAATAATAAGAAACTAAGATGGGTTAGTCAATGGGTTAGTATCGGGGTCAATTTCATAAAACCTGTAAGCACAGGAACTTTCTAAGCACCAAAAAGTATCACTTAACAGAAACAGGCTCCCGCAAAAAGTATATTAAGTTTTCATTGTTGTGACTTATATAAGAGTTTGCGGTAACACCATGTAATGATCTCTAAATGAGTTGAGGTGGTTCTGAAAAGAACCGTTGGTTTAACTCGACGTTTCGATCAGTATGCTCTGATCGTCTTCTGGAGAAGACATGGTGTTACCGTAAACTCTTCTATATCTTATCTCCACCATGCAAAGTTTCAAATCCTACTTATTGTTGTGACTGGTGCCCCACTCAATGTTTGCTAAGCAAAGAAATTGGCAAAGCAGTAATTTCTGCTTAACAGCTTTATGAAATTGGCCCCAGATCCAAATGTTCCATATAAATCACACAGGAAATTCACTACACACGTGATATCTATATAGAAAACATCAGCATCTAGCAACAATCTCATCAGTTTGAAAAAAGTTATTTCTGGGTTCACGCTGTGAACAAAATGTGTTGTTATTTAAAGGACGGTAGCCTCATTTAAAGTCATTTAAAATTTACCCAGTCAATGATTTGTCATTAATCGCTAATTGTGATGTCACTTATAAATTCCTCTTTTTCAAAGCGCGAAAATGGCTATTTATGTACCAATAATTTTTCACAAATAGTTTGGGAAGTGGTATTATTTTCCATGACTTAGAAGTAAAGGCCACACAGTTAGATTGTGTTTGTGCACACTTTACCAGTGGATGTAGCATCAGCAACTTGACAGATAGAAGGTAACTTTCCTGGGGCATTCACTAATTAATGATTTGATTTGTAAAAAAGAACGGAAATCAGTCAACCATTTGAATTAAAAAAGAAAATACAAATGAAGCATTGAACTAAATAAACTACTTTTAAAAAACTCTGCTAGTAATTGTTTCATTTCATAACCTTTGACAAACAAAAATGTTTGGGGGAAAAAGTACCCCAAAAAGGCATTTTAAACAATTTCTATCTCACCTTTTACTTCAATTTCTTCTTCATCCTCATCTTCATATTCCTCTTCCTTCACCTCTGCCTCCTCTTTAGTCTTCTCTTCCTTACGACTCTGGAGTTGGACTAAACCAGAGTACAAACCATTCTTATCTTGCATCAAGACTTCATGAGAACCTTTCTCAAAGATGTTGCCGTCTTTAAAGCTACATATGACGTCTGCATTTTGAATTGTTGAGAGACGGTGGGCGATGACGATAGTGGTACGGCCAGCCTGGACCTGGGGAAGATTGAGTGTGTAGATGCTAAAATAAAGTCCTGCAGGCAACTCAACTAAATGTCACAACTTGAATGACCGTTGATGTTGTGAGGATTAATACCAGACTTTTTAATTGAGTAAAGTTCTTGTAGAAAATCTTAGAAGATTAACTTGATGTAGACGATCAGAGCACGATGATCAAAACGTTGAGTCGTTAACCACTGGTTCTTTTCAGAACCAACATTACTAAAATAAAGTCCTGCAGGCAGCTGAACAATGGCACAATATGAAGGACCTTTAACATTTTCAAGGTTAATACAAGAGTTTTAAATAGAGTACAACTCTTGTAGGAAGCCTTAGCAGATTAAATTGATGTAGATGATCAGAGCATACTGATTGAAATGTGGAGTCATTAGCCATCGCTTATTTTCAGAACCAACACTACTCAAAAGAGATTTACACCTAAAAATAATAAATCTTATAAAGCGCTGGTATCTGGAAAAAATTATTCACTCCGCTAATATATGACCAAGGGAAAAATTAATGGTAGGCTTGATTAAAGAGGTAAGTTTTGAGATTGGATTTGAATGAAAAAATGTCAGGTTTTGATCTAAAGGTGAGAGGCAAGCCATTCCACAGGTGGGGGGCTGCAACCGAGAAACTTGTATCCCAATAAGACTTCATACACATGGTGTTACCATTAACCTCTCTTAGCTTTAAATCATAACAAACTTACAGCATATATAGTACCCATATCTATATCTAGCCATATCCATATCTAGCCATATCTATATCTAGCCATATCCATATCTAGCCATATCTATATCTAGCCATATCTATATCTAGCCTTATCCATATCTAGCCATATAATAATAATAATAATAATAATAAGACTTGTAATGCGCACATATCCACCCTGCTGGGTGTTCAAGGCGCAGTAAAACCAAAACAAAAACAAAAACAAAACACAAAGAAAAACAGACACAACAAAATTAGTCATTGAAAACCTGTGACATAAGATAAGTTTTGAGAAGAGACTTGAATTTTGCGGTACAAACACAAGATCGAAGATTAAGTGGTAGAGAGTTCCAGATGCGTGGCGCGGCTGAAGAAAAAGACCTGTCACCCCATAAGTGTCGAGACTTGGGTTCAATGAGGAGAAGCATGGAACTTGATCGAAGATTCCTTGATGGAGTGTAAACTTGAAGCAGTTCAGAAATATAGTGGGGAGCCTTGCCATTTAGAGCTTTGTGGACAATGAGCATCAGCTTGAAGATGATTCGTTGAGAGATAGGGAGCCAGTGTAGTTGTTTCAGAATGGGGGTGATAGAACAGGATTTTCTAGACAGTGTCACAATGCGGGCAGCAGTATTTTGGAGCCGTTGAAGTCGGGAAATCTGATTGTTAGGTAGACTGTATAGAAGAGCATTGCCGTTGTCAAGACGAGAAGTAACAAATGCGTGAATGACCTTTTCAGTGGCACTTTTATCCAAGTACTTGCGAATCTTACCTATATTCCTGATGTGATATGATGATAAACGAACAATATTGTTGATGTGTGGCTGAAGTGTCATCGATGAATCAAAAATAACCCCCAAGTTCCGAGCTTTTAGCGAGGGAGCTATCCGAGCATCACCGATGGAGATGTATGGCACTGAAACCTTAGTTAACTGTTGACGTGACCCAAATAAAAGGAACTCTGTCTTATCATCATTTAACTTCAGGAAGTTTTGTTGTGTCCAACGTCGAATCTCTTGGATGCATTTCTCAAGTCTTGCAATAGATGCATTTGCGTTTTCTTGAGAAGATTTAAACGTGATGTATAGCTGAGTGTCGTCTGCGTACACATGGTAATTCAGATTAAATTTGAGGATGATGTCACGAATCGGTAAAGTGTACAGCGTAAACCACTGCGGGCCGAGTACCGACCCCTGTGGCACAGAGTAGTTCAAAACAACAGGGTCGGATATCGCAGTGCTAATACATACATGCTGAGTTCTATTGTGGAGATACGATTTGCACCATGCTAGGGCTGTGTCCTCTATGCCAAGGTGATTCTGGAGCCGAGAGAGAAGGATGTTATGATCAACAGTGTCAAAAGCAGCACTCAGGTCTAGCAGGACTAGTGCTGTAAGGTTACCATTGTCCATAGAAGAGAGAATATCGTTGCTCACACGGACTAGTGCAGCCTCTGTCCCATGGAAAGGCTTGTATGCTGACTGGAACACGTCGGACAGGTTGAAAGTATGAATGTGATCAGAAATACGTGATGACACTACTCGTTCGATGACTTTTCCAAGATATTTTAAGTTTGCAACCGGTCTGTAGTTTTTAAATATCTCCTTGTCCAGGTTTGGTTTCTTGATGAGCGGCCTGATGTAGGAAACTTTGAGGCTATCGGGGAAACAACCGGAACTGAGAGATTCGTTTACAAGCTTAGTGATGTAGGGTACAAATATATCAATGTTTTGCTTTATCATGGATGTTGATACTGGATCCAGCTCACAGGATTTTGAAGGAGATTTCATAATAACCCTTTGAATCTCAGCAACAGTGGCAGGCTCAAACACAGATAGTCTACACTCTGGTTGAAGATGTGGCAATGTCTGCGGCACGTTGTAAGGGACTGATGAAAATGATGAGCGGATGTCTGAAATCTTGGTGACAAAGAATTTCTGGAACTCGTTTGCTAAGTCCTGGTTATTGTAGGTGGATGGAAGGACAGGGGTTTTGGGTTTGAGCAACAACTTACCAATTATCTTGAAGAGCTTCTTTTGATCTCCTGAGGATTCTTGTACTTGAGATGAATAATGGATGATCTTTGCCTGGTTGATCAAATTCCTAACTACTTTACATTGGTTGCGATATTCTTGTCGTTGTGTTGCCAATTTGCCATTTTTCCGCCACTTCCGCTCCAGTTGACGACAGATCTTTCTCGCTGTACGAATATCATCATTGAACCAGGAGACTTCAGTTCGGACCTTGACTGATCTCGTTTTCCAAGGTGCGTATTTATCCAAGATGTCACTGACTGTACTCTCATATTGGCTGACATAGGAATCCAAGCAGTCATATCTATATCTAGCCATATCCATATCTAGCCATATCTATATCTAGCCATATCCATATCTAGCCATATCTATATCTAGCCATATCTATATCTAGCCATATCCATATCTAGCCATATCTATATCTAGCCATATCTATATCTAGCCATATCCATATCTAGCCATATCTATATCTAGCCATATCCATATCTAGCCATATCTATATCTAGCCATATCTATATCTAGCCATATCCACATCTAGCCATATCTATATCTAGCCATATCCATATATAGCCATATCCATATCTAGCCATATCCATATATAGCCATATCCATATCTAGCCATATCCATATCTAGCCATATCCATATCTAGCCATATCTATATATCTAGCCATATCCATATCTAGCCATATCCATATATAGCCATATCCATATCTAGCCATATCCATATTTAGCCATATCCATATCTAGCCATATCCATATATAGCCGTAGCAGAGCCTACCTTATCAAGGGCTGCTTGGACAGTAGCCTCACTCTCCGTATCAAGGGCTGATGTAGCTTCATCCAACAAGAGGATCTTTGGATTACGAACTAGCGCCCTCGCGATGGCAACACGTTGCTTCTGACCACCAGACAGCTGAGCCCCTCGGTCACCAACAAGCGTCTCATATCCCTGAGAAAAAATAATGAGATTTTTATTTTCAAAAAGATTGTTTTAATAATCTTTATTGAGAAGTAAAATAGTGGCGAGAAAGTGTAGATGAAAAAACTTACGTCTGGTAAGGCAGATATGAAGTCATGAGCATTAGCCTCCTTTGCAGCTGCTTTTATCTCTTCATCTGTTGCATCCACACGACCGTAGCGGATATTCTCAGCAATGGTGGTAGCGAATAGGACAGGTTCTTGGCTGACCACTCCAATGTTCTCTCTCAGCCACCTGACATTGATGTCGCGCAAAGTCATTCCCATCTAGTTTGACCTGATGAAGATATGTTTATATTATAATCAAACAATTAACACATAGGTGTAACAATTATCAATTTGTACTTTTTTTGTTTTGTCTTTGGACAAATTTCCAGCATAAAAGTCTTATGAAAGAAAGACAAAGACTCACCGATCCAGACAATGGATCATAGAAGCGCTGGACGAGTTGTACTGTGGTACTCTTACCACATCCGCTACTACCAACCAATGCAACTGTCTGACCTTGTTTGACCTCTAAGGTCAAACCATTCAACACCTTTAAAAATAAAGCAAAAGAGTTGATGGAGATAAATGTACAAAAATAGGTAATAAGTGCCATTGTAGAAATGTATTTTTGTAAAAGACTATTATTTCAATGACTTCAAGGGCTTGGGACGTTCCTTAAACCTTAGTTTATTTTCATAACTATTAGTTTCATTTGTAAATTTCATTGAAGAAACCTTTAACAAACTGACAAAGCCAAATAAAATTAGAGGTTTATAAAAATAAATAGAATGTCCAAAATATGTTAGGTTTTTTTTCTTCAAGAAGACCGACTATCAGCTCTATAGTCTCTACGAAAAGTTTGGGCGAGAGTGAATTCTGCTTTACCAACCAGGCTCCTACCAGGCTTCTATCATTCTTACAGACTGTGAAGGGGGTAACCCCGTTTCAGCCCCAGGAGTAGTGGCTCCTAGTGGATGTTACCCATGCCTACATCCTTTAGGGACTGTGAATGGGTTAACCCTGTGTCAGCCCCAGGAGTAGGTGGCTCCTAGTGGATGATACCCATGCCTACATCCTTTAGGGACTGTGAAGGGGTTAACCCTGTGTCAGCCCCAGGAGTAGGTGGCTCCTAGTGGATGATACCCATGCCTACATCCTTTAGGGACTATGAAGGGGTTAACCCTGTGTCAGCCCCAGGAGTAGGTGGCTCCTAGTGGATGATACCCATGCCTACATCCTTTAGGGACTATGAAGGGGTTAACCCTGTGTCAGCCCCAGGAGTAGGTGGCTCCTAGTGGACGATACCCATGCCTACATCCTTTAGGGACTATGAAGGTGTTAACCCTGTTCCAGCCCTAGGAGTAGGTGGCTCCTAGTGGATGATACCCATGCCTACATCCTTACAGACTGTGAAGGGGGTAACCCTGTTTCAGCCCCAGGAGTAGGTGGCTCCTAGTGGACGATACCCATGCCTACATCCTTTAGGGACTATGAAGGGGTTAACCCTGTGTCAGCCCCAGGAGTAGGTGGCTCCTAGTGGACGATACCCATGCCTACATCCTTTAGGGACTATGAAGGTGTTAACCCTGTGTCAGCCCCAGGAGTAGGTGGCTCCTAGTGGATGATACCCATGCCTACATCCTTATGGACTGTGAAGGGGTAACCCTGTTTCAGCCCCAGGAGTAGGTGGCTCCTAGTGGATGATACCCATGCCTACATCCTTTAGGGACTATGAAGGGGTTAACCCTGTGTCAGCCCCAGGAGTAGGTGGCTCCTAGTGGATGATACCCATGCCTACATCCTTTAGGGACTGTGAAGGGGGTAACCGTGTGTCAGCCCCTCCCTGGAGTAGGTGGCTCCTAGTGGATGATACCCATGCCTACATCCTTTAGGGACTGTGAAGGGGGTAACCGTGTGTCAGCCCCAGGAGTAGGTGGCAACGTGCCCCTGGTGACAGTTGATTTGGATTGACAGCCCCAAATCAGTTAAGTGTAACCCTCACAACAAATTGGCCGTTTGGCCTTGTGAGTTGGGTGATACCTCACAAAAAATAAAATAAAATACCAAATTCTAGGTTGTACTCTCACCTGAGTGTCTGGTCTGGATGGATAGCAGAAATGGACATTCTTAAAAGTGATGTCACCGGTCAATGACTGTGGCTTCAGGCCAAGGTCAGATGAATTATCAATATCTGGAATCTATGGTATGGCAACAAGAAAATTCAAACATTATTTGCAAAATAAACTACAAATTAAACAAGCGGTACTGACCAAATCAACATGCCTTAAAAGAGGTGATCTGGAAATGGGTTCGAGGGGAGTGGAACCTACCTGGTCAATAATCTCCCAGATGGTACTAGCTGCTCCTCTAGCTGTGATGAAATCAGTGATGAAAGGAGTGCCTTGACCCAATGAGAACGCTCCAATTAGGATGGACAGAAAAGCCTGTTGAGTACAAAGTTTAGTAAGATATAGGATTTGAGGCATTGTATGTTGAGGTATCAATATATTTGGTGTGCGGTAACACCATGTTCTTTTGAGAACTTGTCTTGCTATATATTATACTACCAAGGAGTAGACTTTGGAATTCGGGTGACTTCTCAGTTCTGAAAAGTTTGGTGAGTAATTAAACATCTTGCTTCGGGATTCCTCTTTTTAAATGTTTTTTGTTAAGTCAGTGATAAGAAAAAAGAACATACCACAATGATGTCTCCAGGGGTGATTTCATTACTTAAATACAGCGTTGACCCATACCTGAAAGACACAAATAATTGATCCATTGATTAAAAATAAAGACCAAAACAGTCTTGTTATTGATATTTTACACACAGTATAGGCCTACAAACAATTTTGTCTGAATCATTTAAATTTTTTTTTGTGTATTAAAAACAAAAATTTAAACACCCACTGGCACAGTTACCGCAAAAAACCCCAGGATGAATTGGAAACGATTAAAAATGCTCAGTTCCTCATGTGGGTGGAAAACCCAATTGGGGAGGTACCCACGCAATCAGGTAGGGATTGAAAACCCAATGGGGGAGGTACCCACGCAATCAGGTAGAGATTGAAAACCCAATGGGGGAGGTACCCACGCAATCAGGTAGGGATTGAAAACCCAATGGGGGAGGTACCCACGCAATCAGGTAGGGATTGAAAACCCAATGGGGGAGGTACCCACGCAATCAGGTAGGGATTGAAAACCCAATGGGGGAGGTACCCACGCAATCAGGTAGGGATTGAAAACCCAATAGGGGAGGTACCCACGCAATCAGGTAGGGATTGAAAACCCAATGGGGAGGTACCCACGCAATCAGGTAGGGATTGAAAACCCAATGGGGGAGGTACCCACGCAATCAGGTAGGGATTGAAAACCCAATGAGGGAGGTACCCACGCAATCAGGTAGAGATTGAAAACCCAATGGGGGAGGTACCCAGGCAATCAGGTAGGGATTGAAAACCCAATCTGAGCGCAAGGGATTCGAACCGGGGTGCACATAGGTAAAAGGCCGAGATAGAAACCACTGAGCCAACCTGATCCCCATTTAACCATCTTAAAGCAAGACACTGAGTTGACTTACCAGAAAGCCAACGCATACGTTGCATAGAAGTTGAAGTAGAAGGTTCCAACCAAGAACGACTGCACTGTATCTTTCTTAATGGATTGCTTCTTGGCACTGTATAAACTTTTGGTATACCTATCAAAAAGAATTAAAAAATCAAAATTTTATCCGATAAATTTGAAATAGTCCTTGCTGTTACAAACCTCCCTGTGTCCGATTGCAAACCTCTAAGTTTTCTAAATTGTGGTAGTCAAATATTTGAAAGCAGAAGAGTTAAATGTTTACCTTTCGACTTCTTTCTGTTCTCCTCCAAAAGCTGCCACAGTCCTGATGGAAGAGAGAACCTCTTCAGCAATAGCCCCAGCCGAGGCATAAGCATCTAAGGCAGTTTTAGCCATCTTACGAATCATCTGTTTTCAAAGAAGGTTAAGATGATTTAATCAATGTAGATGCTTCAAAGTTGACACATGGGCCTATTTTCATGGCTCTGCTCACAAATGAAAACAGCGCTTTAAAGTCACCATTCTCCGCTTACTGTGCAAGCACTGAATTTCTGCGCTAGCTGTGTAAGCAAAGTATGACTAGTAACCTAGGCCCAATTTCATAAAACCTGTAAGCACAAAAACTTGGTAAGCACAGATTAGTTCTGCTTAGCAGAAATAGGTTACCAGTGAGCCCAAATTACATAAAATTGGCATTGTTGTGGCTGGTGCCTGACTCAATTTTTGCAGTATTTTCTGCTTTACAGTTTTAATTTGGCCCTAGAGTTTGCACATGAGCGCAGAATTCCCTGCTTACATAAGCACTGCTTATTTGCTTACGACAGTAGAGCCATTAAATTGGGCCCAAATCATTGGATAGTCAACTTACCCCAATTCCAATGGATACAGACGGTACCATAATGACAACAGCTACAGATAAAATAACTAGAGTAAGTTTCCAAGACTTGATAAATCCAAGAGCGATACCTCCAACTGCAGTCCCAGTGTACTGCAGGAGAAGACCAAGCTTGTCACCAAATCCACTACGGATTTTATCAATATCCCTTTGCAAAAGAATGGAAATAATAAAAAAATAATTAAAAAGGTTTTTCTGAAAAAGTTGGCAAGTGAATCCATCATAGATTTTGTCAATGTCCTTTTGGAAAAGAATGGAATAAAAATCAAAATGACAAATGTTTTGATAATAAGACGGTTTTGTTTAACAATTTTTAAGTTTGTCTCTCCATGGAAACAAGAGGAAGTTTCTCTGTGGAAGCAAAAGGAAAACATAGTTACAAAAATCCTAACTGGTGATTTTTTTGTGGATTAGTAAAATAAATACAGAAGCCAAACAATTCTTGGTATATACCAATCTCAACTGACCAGAGAGTTGTTGTTCTTCAAATTGTCAAAAGAAAACAAACATTCTATGTTCTTGGACAAGTTACAAATCAAGTCATTAAATATCCAAGAATAATTTTTAAGTGAACATACTTTTCAATGACCATAACTTTGATTTCCTCTTTGAAATCTAAGAGAGTAAGTACAATAAAGTTACCTTTTCTTAAAAAAGAGAAAAGTGTAATAAAAGCTATAATATTTGTTGTTGTTGATATTTTGGATAATTGTAAGAGAAGACAACCATTCTACATACTCTGATACCCTTGATGTTAGTTCTCCAGCTTTATGAGTGTCGAACCAAGCTGTTTCCTGCCGAAGTATTGCTTGATAGAATCTTAGTCGGATCTTATAAATCTGTCTCTCAGCCGCTGTATTCCATAACATGTTTTGTAAGTATCCTACAAGCATTATGATGACGCCCAGGATAGCATAGTAGTAGGAGAACTCAGTAACTATGGCAATAGGATTCGATACCGGTCTGTTGTAAAGAAGAAACACAAAATGTTTTAATAGATGGAAATTTGCATCGGGATAAAGAATAATAATTTTTTGTTTTACCCATTTACATCGCTCTAGAATTGCAAAGATCGTGGGTTCAATTCCCATCCTAGTAATATGCCTGTGATTTTTTTACCAGAGCTCTGGAAAGTACTGATTAGACAGTGCTAAACACATCACCAAAAATGTATTAACAAAATGATGAATAAGATGAAAAGTTGATCATTATTGTCAGATTTGTTTCAATAGTAAAATATGAAAACCACAAGTCCTTATTCCTTTCATTCTTCATAATTTTGATAAAAAAGAAAAATCTCAACATTATGTTTTGTAGATTAGTTGACTTCACTGGGGTTTTTTTTAAGGTAGGTTCATCATTTAAGGTTTTTTTCAACATAATGCTGACCTATAGGCAATATTATCAAGACAGACACAATAAAATTCACCTGTTAAAGTTTAATTGGATACAGTGTCTACTAAATACAGTAAAAACAGCAAAATGTAAATAACTTTGTGTAAAAACAGCAAAATGTAAAGACTTACGGTGGAGTAGCCATTGTAACCATGGTATCCGTTACGTTACGCTCTGATGTCATCTCAGTAATTACCGAGTTACGACCGAAATCAATGAAAGCATCCGTCACTCCTCCGAAGAAAAACAGAACCATTGGGAGTGCAGCTCCTTGAGCCACCGCTAGTATCATAGCTAAGATTATAATCAAGATCTCAAGAGGACCAGCAAACCGAAACTGTGTGCAGACAACAAAAAATGAACATTTGATTGCTTCAGCAATGGCTATGCCGGAGTATCATAGCAAGAGCCTTAGCTGACAATCTTTTATTCAGACTTGTTCAAAGATTTATTTAAACAAAGACAGAAATTATGACTGTTTCTTATGAAAAAAACACTTGACACATTGTATTGTTCCCCTGAAGGGTCAGGTTGTGATACCAATGAACTCAAAGCAGCAGCACTGGAAAGACGGGCTGTGATGGGGGAAGTACCAGTGATTCAAGTGGGGGGGGGGGGCAATTTGAGGAGGAGACCATGTGAGACTCCTACACAGTAGCAGAATAAAAAGTATGCAGAAAGATATGACAGATTTATGAAAATCCATTCATTAGTCTTTATAAATGACAGATTTATGAAAATCCATTCATTAGTCTTTGTTTGAATGATTTTTAAAACAAATTTAAATTCATCACAAGGAAGAGCAATGGCAGGTAGAACTTACAAGTTGAAGAGTGCTAACATTTCTAGTTTTGACTTCCACCTTCTCAACCTCTGTCTCAGTCTTAGTTCCTTCCTTTAAGGCCAGTTTTGTGTCTTCAACAATTGCAGTTTTGTTTTCTAAGTTGTCATTGTCAGCTGGTTCAGACACTTTCATTTCTGGAAAGAAAGGGGAAAAAAAGAAGACGGTATGAGACTCTACCTTTAGTTCAATATTCTCCTCTCAGTCTATGATCTTGTGTCTTGTTTTTTTTATCAATATTTTTGAGGTGTATACATAATTAACCTCTGTCATTTCTCAGTTTATCTCCCAAATGTAATTAATAAAGTTTGCATTTGTCTTTTCCAGTGTGTATTTTTGTATGTTTTTGTTTCAGATTTTCTAAGATTTAACAGTGTAATTCTCAATATTGTAAATGTCACGTAAATTGGCCGTTGGTTGCAATGTGATTTTAGCAATTAACCAACTAATAATTCAAATAATAATTGAGAGAATAGCAAATGGTCATTTTAAACTGAAAGGGGCATTGGTATAAAAGTCTTACCTGGATTCTTATTATTTTGGGTGATATCAGAGTATATTACATCGTGACTTTCAGCGACTCCTGGAAGTTCTCTTGGAAGAGCTCCTTCTGAGGTTGGGTTGCCCTCCTCAAAAGTCATTATGTCATCTATTACAATCTCATCTGGAATTATTGATCAAAGACATAAAACCTTAAAGGTAACGTTTGTTCAGTTTACATTTTTAAGTTAGATTCTATTCGTAATTAATCTGTTTTCTCAGTGCAATTTTACATTTTTAAGTTAGATTCTATTCGTAATTAATCTGTTTTCTCAGTGCAATTTTACATTTTTAAGTTAGATTCTATTCGTAATTAATCTGTTTTCTCAGTGCAATTTTTGGGAGAAGATTTAATCCCTTTGTAGACCCTTGAAGCAAACGAAATCTTCATTATTGTAATATCCACGAAATCTTCATTATTGTAATATCCACGAAATCTTCATTATTGTAATATCCACGAAATCTTCATTATTGTAATATCCACCACCATACAGAGTCAAATCACTCAATATTCATCAGATATAACATGTACGATCTAAGCTTGACGACAGTGTTGTAGCCAAGGTGGGCAGTGCCAGGGTCATCACTCTCAGCAAATACACTTGAATGAGAGGGCTGAGTGAGATTTGCACAGACTTCCCCGAGAATTCAAACAACAGCATTGATGGCCCCATATGTAATCAATTATTTTGGTGGACTAAATTGGATTTAGAGCCCAACGCTAAAATTGGTCTAGCTACAACACTGATGCTTGACATTTAAGTATTGCATCAGGGTTAAATATTAATTTCGTCTTGTGTGACGATCAGCATGGAATGAAACAAGACATGGATAGAGCTGAATGTACAGTGCTTTTTTATCACACAGGTTAAGGGAAAGTAAAACTCCAATGAGTTGCATGCTGTTAATTAAACCAGTAAATTTGACCAGTAGACTATTGCTTAGAAACCACTGATAAAGAAAAGGGACATTTTTTATCTTACAAGACATAATTGACCATTTTTGCCGGGGACAACATTGGTCCCACCTATATTACTTTGAGACACACTTAAACAGGTCCCAACGAACGAGACTGGCCAGTCTATAGCAGACTTTCAGAATAGTCAACGTTTAAAATAAAATTATTGTGGGTGGGTGGGTCAAAAGAAATAACTTTAAATTGAAATTAGGTTCTTATAAATATTTTTAAATGCTCAATATTATATTAACAAACGAAAAGAAAGTAGACAAAATAACCAAAAACCATTGAAAACAACTTTTTATTTGCTTAAATATCAGGCTCATTTGAGGCATTACTTTGTTCTCTAGTGTCTGGATTATATTATGAAGCCATCCAATATTTGATATGGCCCATCAGTTTATTGTTATCATACAGGCCAACCTCATAGGGGTGTGTGCGTGTTTGTTAATTATAGCAATTTCAACTCATACTGCAGCATGTTGACTTTTAGTTTATTAGTAACTATTTTGTGCAAACTTAATATATCCTTCCCTGCTTTACCAATGGAGGAAGTACAAAGCAGTACAAAACAGGAAACATTTTTGTTTTATGTTTGGAGCTCAACTCAAGTATAAAATTATTGTAAATGTGTAGACCATTAAAGCAATTGAAATGTTTGCATTGTAAGGAGATCATTGAAGAAGAAGAGACATAGAGTATGATTTTTATCTATAGATGTTTTGATACTTTTAGATGTTTTTTAGTAAAACAATACTGCATTAGCATAACGGGCCTGCATTAGCCAAACTTGTGAAGATTGTCCAATCATTCAACTTTTGATTTCAAAACTTCAGTTGTTGTTTTTACAAATTTTGTTTTTATGTGACTTTGTAAATACAAGATATAAAATTTCTCAAACGGATGACAGTGTGCATTGTCAGTGTATTGTAACTGCAGGTAACATGCCCATTGACTGTGACTGTAGGTAACATGATGGTCTATTTATGCCATTTGACTGTGACTGGGATGGTTCAATACTAGACACAATGATCCCTATAGATTACATAACAACAGCACAGTTTCCTGTCAACATAACAATGACATACAACACACCACTGGAAACACACTGTACAGTAGGCCTATAGTCTTCCCTAAACAGACAAACCATCAATCAGAAAATCATCTCAACCTGTTAGATAATAACTTCTAAGTTAGAAGTTAATTGTTATCTAACAATATTGGAGATGCTTTGCTGTTCGATGGATGACTATAGAAATTGGTCGATTGCTATGCTGGTATTTTTTCAGTTTGAACAATGTCATTATTTTTTAGACGCCCAACCCCCCAAAATGACCAGCAAAAAACACACAACCATTAAATGTTACAATAAAGTTTAATAATTGTATCAATAAAACCTAATAACAATTTCCCCCTGCCAAACTGGTACAGCCTATGTAAGGCGTCTTGGGTAGTTAAGAAAACTTTTTAAATAATTTTCCTTCAATATTTAAAACTTCAAAATCTTAACATTATTCCAGAAGAAAAATATCCCATACATTATCACAAAGTTGTTTTTTGTTCAGTTTGGTTTAAAACCCTTCACAAAATTACTGCATTATATAATTCTGTTTTGTACAATATTGTATGTCCAGACGCCCTGTACATTCCTCATTGATA
This sequence comes from Asterias rubens, assembly GCF_902459465.1. Classification (NCBI taxonomy): domain Eukaryota; kingdom Metazoa; phylum Echinodermata; class Asteroidea; order Forcipulatida; family Asteriidae; genus Asterias; species Asterias rubens. The sequence goes on along the minus strand of NC_047076.1, from coordinate 259,041 downwards.
AACAATGTACTTTCATAGTGTTTACTTTCACCTAAATTCTGTTACATTAAACTTTCACCTACATTTTGTTACTTTAAACTTTCACCTACATTCTGTTACCTTACACTTTCACCTACATTCTGTTACCTTAAACTTTCATCTACATTGTTACCTTAAACTTTCACCTACATTCTGTTACCTTAAACCATGCTTAAACTTTCACCTACATTCTGTTACCTTAAACTTTCACCTACATTCTGTTACCTGAAACTTTCACCTACATTCTGTTACCTTAAACTTTCACCTACATTCTGTTACCTTAAACCATGCTTACACTTTTACCTACATTCTGTTACCTTAAACGCTCACCTAAATTCTGTTACCTTAAACCATGCCTAAACTTTCACCTGCATTCAGTTACCTTAAACTTTCACTACATACACAAATCAATTGAGTTTCCTTTCCATAATTATAGCATCAATTGAGTTTCCTTTCCGTTGTGCCATGCCTCCACTGCTGCAGGGTGATAAGACATATTCTTACAATAGGTTCCTCCTTCCTCCATGGGTGAATCATGGAGGTAGGGGTGAATTAACAATGAATTCAACCCAGGATGATCAGGGGATCAGTGAGCTTTGTGTAGCTCCATACCCAGGTAAAAATTCCAGTTGAACCTAGTTAACTGGGGTCAACTGGTTAAACTGGATAGTGATCAAACTCGTCCATTTTCCATATTAACCAACTGGTTTGGACTAGGTTTAACTGTGTTCAACTAGGTTGACATTATAAACCAGTTGGTCTCTGTCCATTTTCCATATTAAACCAACTGGTTTTAACTGTATTTAACTAGTTTATCAACTGGTTTCAACTAGTTCCAGTTAAACCCAGTTTAACTAGGTTCAACTGGAATTTTGACCTGGGTAGATGGATGAATTCAAGTCATAGAAGGGGAGCCAGTCTACAAGTTGTTTTCAAATAAAATGTAAAAGCAATGGCCTATTGAAAGTTATTGTTGCATCAGCCACCCTTTTATATGTTGATCGTTTTGAAGAAAAAAACACCTAAATTATTCCCCAAAACACAGACAATATTGAGGCATGGTTGGACATTGTTTCAGAATAAACATCTGAATTAGACTGACCACTAGTCACGCTTGGGTGTTACACAACAACACAATGTCACCAGATTGTGAGATGTCTAATGTCTATATACTAATGAACTGACCACCATTAGAGATGCTTTGTCCCACTGGTCAGCTCATCAGACCATAGAAACTACCACCATGGTCAGACCATAGAATATGGGTCAATCGTTTAAAAGCAAGCCTATGCCTATTTATTAGGAAGGTCACTTTAAAAGTATTACACAACATCAACATATTGGGGGGGGGGGGGGGGTGGGACACAATGCTTTCAACTTTTACTTTTTCACTTACAAACAAAACTACTCTTTATTTGAGCATAGAGGGGGATAAATAAATTTAAGATATGATTTGAAAGTTGGCACTTAAATTCAACTTTCTTTGGCGGATTAATTTAACTATTTGCAAAAAGAAAACATGTACTTTATTATAGCAATTCACAATTACTTTGGAAACTCATTGGTTAACATTGCACAGGTCTGAGGCAATACAGACAATTACCTGATATAGGTCTTGAAAGACAACAAATGAAAAATACCCTGATTAATTAACTTAGTAGATGAGTTCTTTCTATGATGTTGGGAACATGGTTTTAACCATTTTTTAATTGTGTTTGATCATAATTATGTTGCCACTGTGCTTCTGCGCTGTATTGGCAATGTACTTTATAAGCTCAACGTTTGTTGCAAATGAAACTTGATAGTTTATCTTTTTTTAAATAATGTTTATGATTCTTATACAATAACAGTGCGGGTAATTTTGCTGTTATACACAACACTTCAAACTATGTTCTGACTTACATGTATTGTCTGATAGAGTATCATATCCTTTCTCCATGACACATTTCTTACAAGATGTGGCAAATTATAATAAATTGTTTTTAATTTAAAATGCCCGTCTTGCAAGTAATAAACAGACGGTTCCTTGCTTTATCTTTTATGAAAAAAAAATAATAATAATAACAATTACATTTACCACAGATGCAATCATACAATGTCGGCTGCTACCTAGTGCTGTGGATCCACCCTCGACTGCCCGGCCCACGCACCGTGTATCGCGTCGCGGACCCCCGTGAACTCCAATACTAAAAAGAGAAAGTGCGACCCTTCCAGCCGGACAACCCAAAACACGCATACGTACCTAAAGAACGTCAAACTGTTGTCTGCTTAATCACGGATGAAGTAATGATACTTCTGTTGATTTATTCAGGCGTAGTAGTTCGTTATTCTCCGAGGTTTCCTCTACAAAATAATTGTCTACAACTCAGAGCAGCAAAGCCAGTGTGCGATCTTACATCGTCGGTCGGTTAAAAACTGTTAAGTCATTCGTGTTGACATGACATCATGATGTGAAATGATGGAGGACGGACGAACGGAAAGAGCTATCACTTCTGCCAGGCACTTCGCATCTTCACTTTTGTTACTCCATGTGATGTGATAATATGATTATGTCCACCACCATGATCTCACTCACAGTCACATCGACAAATTATGACATTAAATCCCAAAGTGACATCAGAATTTCCATAATCTTAGAAGCGCATGCATCCCTTGCAAGATTGGGAATGTGTGCTTTCTAGCCGCAAGAGGGCGCTATAACCATCCCGTGAAAACTTGTCGGTGGTCGAAATAATTGATCCGCCTGCTAAATTCTAAAAGAATGCTCGATAGACGAATTTGGGGAACCTGTAAAATCATAAACTGTTGAAATTCGTGTAATTTGTACTAAAGATAAATTAAAACAACTTAACCATATTTTATGGTAATAAATGTATACAACAAATACTTTTGAGTGGTAAAATAGTTACAATTTAAATAAATAATCAAACTTAACAAGTTACAACACCCCTAATAATTTTTGGAATAGTCTAAGTTGCTATACCAACGGTAACCTGTATACACTTGTTGGGCCGGTCCCGTTATGTGTGTGGGTGCATGTGCTGAACGATAAACCATATAAAATCCTGACTAATAATAACAGTATCGATGTTAAAAACCTAATTTTTTGAGACGCAAGAATGACAATTTATTGACAAGAAACGAGTTGTTACTACATGTATAAAAGGTGAGTTATTAAAACAAAAAGATGTTATTTATTGTCAATCATGTTTGTTGTGTAGTTACGATTCTAATTCTGTATCTCCCCCAGGTTGGACCATTGCTCTATGGTTGGACTGAGTGCAGTGGTACTAACTGACGTCCTACCAGGGCTAAATTCTGTACTACGTTCAGAAATTATGATGGTTTCTTTTTATTTACAATTAGCACCAAGTGCACTCATATCTGTTTCCTTTAAGTTCCCAAAAGTGATTGCATACAAACAAACAGTAGCCAGAAACAGGCGTCACTTTATACCTCACATAATGCGATCAATATCACCCCAAAGCATTGATGTTGTAACTAAACCCCGTCGCTATATTCATGAAAATGTCAAATAGGTCAGACGTACTGACTGGAATTGAAGCAAAGCCATCGTGGCTATAGGCTATGTAAGTAGTAGTAGTAATGGATTACATAGTAACAATACATTAACAGTGATGCCCTAACAGCTTTCGTTATTGTTGACTACATTATTTTGTTTATGATTTCTTTTTTAACCATAATTAATGCAGATTTTATATGTTGTTTGTGCAACTTTGGTAAGGTTGAATAAGCAAGTGAAACCACTTTACTAACTACACTTTTTCAATGACAGGATGTAAAGTTATAAGGTATCAGTGACAAGATGTTATGTAAACCTCTCAGGTATCCCAATATTGTTATATTAAATCTTTAACTTGATGATTATTTTTCAGTTTTGAACTCAATGGCTACAATGGTGACCATGAGAAACTCTGCAGACGTTCATTCCTCAAACCACAACCAACGCCAGCCTTCTGCAACGCAAAGCTTAAATGTACGAGAGTTCACGTTTGCAACACAGGGTCGCTTCAATGCTGGACAAGACCTAGTGCTAACACGGAGTGATAGTTATGTCATTCGTAAGCCACCCAAGGAAGATGACATCTGGACACGCCCCCCACCAGACTTCCGTCCCCAACAATACCTACCGAAGCCGCCCAAACGCAATTCAAGAGAGAGTATGCAGCCTTGGAAATATGGAACCTTTCCAGGTATTTTGGTTTTTGCTTTACTTTAAAATAAACTCAATAAAAAGGATTTAGATGCATCAGGGATAAAGAAGATTATTCGGTTGTAACCCAAACCTGCTCCTAAAACTATAAGGTTCATAATCTGATTTCATAAAAGATCTGTAAATCCAGAAAACGTGTAGGGCGGATATTTTTAAGAGACTGATGTTATATTAACCTATGAGCTTTGTGGTGACGATAGCAGAACAAACCTCGCAGTTATAGGAGTACATGTACACCACACTGATATGTGTTAGCACTGTATACTCAGTACTTTCCATAGTTCCCGAGTAGAAAGGATATTAATATTTTCCAAAACATAAAATCCTGTCTACTCACCCTCTTTCTTATAACAAACCAAATAACTTTTTTAAATGTGAATTTTTTTAATGAAGGGCAAAAGAAGGCTTCTGCTAAACCATCCGGGATAAAGTCTCTTCAGCTGCCCAAGATCCTTCAGCCCGAGAGACCTCAAAGTAGCAAGATAGTAACAAGATTCAAGACACTTGACCCCCATGAGGCTAGGGTACAATTTGTCAAAGAAGGAATGAACACCAAAGACCAGTATAAGATGCCGAGGAAGCATGACTTCAGAGGGGTAAGTAACTTTTGATTCTAGCCCACCTTGTTGGGCTTGCTTTAAACATCTTTCTTTTCGTAGTCCCCAATGATGACTACAGTCATGCAACTTTTCCTTCGAATCAGCCGATTTCCTCTATTTTTAATCTCAGTTTTACCATTCAAAATTGAAAAATACTATACAAAATCATTTAAATTTTGTAATTTCCTCTTTTTTTTTGGTGAAGTTACAGTTGCATGCCTGTGACTATTATAAGACCAATGTTAACCCTTTCATGCACCAATTATTAAAGTGATAAATTGATCATATGGACACATTAATTATCAACTTGTTTCTTGCAAGCGACCAGTCAGTTCATGAAAGAGAGCCATAAAAGCCCATCCAGGTGGGCTACCTTGATGCATACACCACACCTCTTTCAAATGTTTTTTTTTTAAGTCGTTATGCCAGCCATAAAATAGTCTCAATATTCATTTAACATCTAGTAAATATTGATGTTGTTTTTATTTTTGCAGTATCCTCCACTCGGTCCATTAGGTCTACCTGAATTTGTGACAGCATCCGACCATGATCCATACAACATCAAGTTCAAGTCAGATAACAGGAACATAAGTGAGTATTAATTAGGCTTTCCTTACTTTGTATTGCAACGTCACACAGCCTGAGACTTTGCAAACCAAGGTTGGAAAACAATGGAAAGCCATAAATGCAATAAAATATACTGTTTACTGTTGGAAACATTGAGTCCAAACTGACTCTTTTCAGCGCAAGTTACGTATTATTTATACATTGAGCCCAAACTGACTCTTTTCAGCGCAAGTTTAGTATTATTTATACATGTTGTTTATTCTTATGGTTCACACCATGCTAAGCTTCAAATATCACCTGTCTCTGTACATTGGTTATTATTGACAATTACTCCTTGATTCTCTTCCTTTAGTCGTTGGTCTTCCTCAACCAAGATCAGATAGATCCATGGGACATCAGATTGGACGTCAAGCAATATCACCCAAACCCCACTATCAGCCTGAGCTTATTATGCCAAACTTAAAGTGGCCAACAGTCTCCGGTGAATTCACAGTAAGTAATCAAACACAAAGATACACAGTAGATCTTTCATCTAAATTTACATTGCATTTAAACCAATTATTGATTGTTTGTTTTATGTAAACTCGTGTGGTATTTGTGCTAAAACATTGACTGCATATTTTCCTGTAATTTTAACTATAGACTTCACTGTTTTACAGGCCCCAATATGCATTACCTGTTGTATGAATCCTGTTTCACGTCCTTTTGTTGGTCACATTAAGTCATCAAGTCTTACCATTCTTTTTCTTCTCACTTTTCCAGCGTTTTCGAAGAAGAAACCGTTCTCCACACACCGTTCTCTTTGATCAAATTGAAGACACCTTGGATGATAAATGGAGGAAGGATGCAGAGAATCGAGAGAACATTCAGAGTGAGACGGAGAGGGAGAAAAGAGCAAGACAGTTTCAAGAAGAGGTTGCAAGACAATTGGCCATCAGAACACAGATGTCTGCCACAACAGTGCATAACAATATGGGTAGACAGATGAGTGGTCAGATGAGTGGTCAGATGGGTAGCCAGATGGGTAGCCAGATGGGCAGCCAGATGGGTGGTCAGATGAGTAGACATATGAGTGGTCAAGAATCTATGTATTCTGGGAACACAAACCACGGACGTGCTTCAGAGGAGCAAAGGATGGGTAGTCATGGAAACGGAGAGAGTAGGACATACAGAAATAGTATACCAAGCTTACGTGATGATGATGAACTAGATGTATCTTGACATTAGTTCAGCGAGTTGTGTAACTCTATTTCTTTAGTTCTTTGTCTCAAGGTTTGTCTGGTAACATTCCGCTAAGCTTGAAATCACTGCTAAGTGCTTCTCTGAAACCACGCTGAAGGACAAGTCCTAATTGTTTTCAGCTGAATTCGCAGAAAGGCCCTGATTGCTTACCGTTTTGATTTATAAAGCAAGTCTGATCAAGAGACCAGTTGACTATTGTCGAACATTAAGCGATCTTTGCCTGGTACCCACAGGATGTATTTATGCATAGGTTACCATTGTTGACTAATGGTCGTATTGTTGACTAATGGTCGCATTGTTGACTAATGGTCGTTAATCAAACTTGTCCCTAGTTGCAGTGATATGTTTACTGCAGGTTCTTGTGTAATGTGATCTTCTGATCCGCTCCAGCCATAAAGTGAACTCCCATTACCATGGTAATAATAAAAAACCTCTTGAAATAACTTGTGCAATGTAAGGCATCTTATTGTTTTATAATATTGAAAATGGTTTAATTATTCAGCAAACCATGAAAATACATTAAATATTGATTTCATTAAAATTTATACAGGGTTTTGTCACATAATTGGTTTAACAAATAACTGATGTTCTTTTTAGGTTAATAAAATTGAAGGAATGTTGATTGATTGCCGAGTATTATTTTCAAAATATATTTTCTTTCAGTGAGATTAAATTATTTCTTTATTGAATTTATGTTTTTATAAAATAAAATTCTGCAATTCTTCATATACCTATAAATGAACCTGCACCAATTACATACAATAAGATTTTATTTGTCCTCCACTATTCAAAGCAAACAATTTAAATGGGAAAAATATCATGAGATATTTTAAAAACTTAATTTTTTGTGATTCAGAATAACTGCCGTTATACAACAATTTAAATATAACAGAACATCCTTTAACAGCTAAACAAATTTATGCTAAATTTGCAGTTCCTGAAATAATATTGACAAGTACACTTTGGTATGATTTGTTTTGTTAAATTAAATTAAGTAAGCTTATAATTCTTTTGACCTTCGGTATAAAGACCATAAATAATAATACTTTAATTATAACAAATTTTGTACAGCACATTACAAAAAAACGTACCAATGCACTTTACATTAAACGATCATTGAATTCAATTAAAGTTGTCAATTTTTATTTGGTAAAAGATATCAATCAACAATCATGTAAACTTAATAAACCCCCAAAAGCTTACATTCCATAGACAAGACAATCATTCCTGTGAGTAAGTCATGTGTGCGCAATGTGTAAATAAAATGGTTGCATTATCAAACTAAACTCATCTCCTGTGTTTGCCTTGATTTGAAAAACTATGTGCCGAATTTTCAACACAATAGAAATAACACCATGATTATTAGTAAGTATCAGCGATGAAAAGTACAGAACAGCACTTCTTATTTTGAGAAACTATGTGTTGTTTCAACTAATTTATCATCTTTCTAAACACGAAAGACTGCAAGTCTTGGGTTCTTCCAACCTTGCACTTTGAAAACGTTTACTCTGTTACAAACTAAACCAATAGAACCCCAAAGACATGCTCAAGAATGCTGAAACTTGGCTAAGCCCTTCACACACAATACTTCACTTTAATGTTACAAATAATTTATTTGCAAAGTAATTTTCTGATAAATCATTAATAAATCAAAGCAATAAGGTTTATCACGATTCAGAACCGAAATGCGTTATAATGGGTAGGCAGGCGGGGCATTTGCTATCACAATTATTGTCATGCACAACGTGCGCACGCATGGCCTACATCTTTGTGCAGGTTCAACAGCGCCCTCTCTTGATATTTTGCTTTTCGTGATAAACCTTATAAGTACATGTACATGTATTGTTATCTCTTAAAAGTGCAACATCTTGAGTTAATACAGCATGGTCTCCTAAACCAATCAGGTAATCATTACATATGAAATCTTACAAAAATAGTCTTCACTGCAAAGTCAAGTCTGCCCCTTGAACATCTCTTAAGATTGATTTGGCGCATTACGAATGGCTATTATTATTATTATTATTATTATTATGAAGATCATTTAGCAATTACTCATCAGAGAGTATGAGTAGCCACTTCTAGGTCTTTAACCGCCATTTAAAACCAGCAGGGTTGTGACTGTAATATAGTACTGAGTCATAGGCAAAGTCCTTCATCACACAGCTGAAAGGACCCTGCAAGGGCTGTTGAAAACCAGCAGGGAATTGTGGCTGTGTGATTTAAGAACTGAGCGATATGCAAGGTCCTTTCCACTGCAAGGGCAATTTAAAACAGAGTCATCACTACTCATAAATCCCATTCATAAACACCATACTTGAGTATAACGATCACAGTAAAAACAGTATGCATTGCTTACATGCGAATTAGCACCCACTTGCAAGCCTACTATATTTTATTAGCACCCCCTTGAACGCCTGCATATATTAGTAGCATCCGCTTGCACGCCTGCATATATTGCAGCTTCTCATGGCATTTTGGTACAAGTCACTTGCAGTCGCTATGTTCTCCAAAGGGTCATGTAAACTTAACTTGCCTTCTCTAGCTCCTTTAAATTCCCCCAGTATTTCTTCAACTCAATTCCTTCCCAGTGATGCGTTTCCAAAGGGTTAAAGAACCTGTCAACAAATGGAGATCAATATTTTGTATTATGGTTAATTATGTTACTTTTACTAATGAATTTATTCTTTTAGTCATTTATTATTAAGGTTTTTTTGTAGGTTTTTGTCGTCGTTGTTTTTGTTTTTGGGTGGGGGGCGGGGAATGGGGGGATAACCCCAGAAAAAGGGACTGCACGTATGATTTGGGGTACCTTCTGTCCCTCTTTGAATGGGTAAAACAAAGCGTAGCATGGTAGGTGCATGCCTATGACTGTTGAATGTCAGGGTGGATATGCAAGTCAGCCGTCCAACTGACTTTAAAAATGGAGGGCACTAAGAAGTACAAATGGGCACTAAGAAATGCCTGCCATATGCCAGTCAAGAAATATTGGTCTTTTAACACGTCGTACATTGTGAAGTGTTTTTAAGGAGTTGCAGCATTTTGGAAAAAACTAGATGTATATTTAAGAATTGAAACAAGTTCTCACCTATCAATGACATAATCCATAGTCTCTTGCTCAGCCTCTGTCAATGATTCATTAAGGAGTTGCAAATTCACATCAATAATGTCTACTGAATCCATGCCTATCATTGTAATATCTGCTGCATTCTGAGACAGAGAATAATGCACAGCCAATCTAGATATATTAATATCTTTAGACTGGCAATAGAGGGCAGCATTCTGGCAAGCGTTTCTGATGTCCGTAGAAGCTGGATGCCATGATGGAGGCCCTCTGTTGGTAAGTAATCCCATGCCAATAGGAGCTGCATTGATTATCCCAACATTCTTCTCCTGGAAACCAAGAGAAAAAACATTCAAGTATTAGGCACAAGATAAGTCAAGGTTTGCGGTGATGCCACTTCAAAATCTCTTATGTGAGTAGTGGTGGCTCAGAGAAGAGTTGGTTTCTGCTCAAAATACTTAGTATTTTCCACCATGCATAGCCTTAAAGCTATTGGACCCTTTCGGTGAACAGTATTTTCCAAGGCCCACAGTTCGTGTATCACTACTTCTATGTAAAATAACAAACCTGTGAAAATTTAGGCTCAATCGGTCATCAGAGTCGGGAGAAAATAACGGGAAAACCCACCCTTGTACATGTATCCTCTCGTTTCGCGGTGTCATAACATGTGTTTAAAATAAACCTGTAATTCTCAATATCGAGAATTGATATTGTTTTACTGTTTTCTCAAATAGTAAAGCATTTCATGGAATAGTATTTCAAGACAAGTCTTTCACCACTACCTTCTGTAAACCCTGCAAGTTATTTGTAAATCTGTGAACATTCATTTTTTTCTGTACCGAAAGGGTCCAATGGCTTTAAGATAAGTCTACTTGAAGAAATACCAAACAGAGTTTTCTTTAATTTGTTGCTTTATTGTTATCATTACAAGCAACTTCTCACAACCACGTCTTTGCTCAAACTTCAATAAATTCAAGTGGTCAAACCTGGACAAAGTTTACAAAGCGAGTTTTGAGGGTTCCAACGGTCCAAAATCTAATTGATGTTTTACTAAAACATGTAACCTTTCTAAATGTTTGAAAATAAAATCCTTTCATCCAATGCTTCTTTGTTGCTATTTTATATCTTAAACCTGCATACCAAGATGTCTTACCTTTAAATATGGCAGTAGCTTCAGTAACGATGTATCAAGCATAGTAAGGTGACAATAACTCAGGGCAGTGTCAATGTGAACTGAAGATCTTTCCAAAACCTTTCTATAAATCTCCATGGGATAGCCAGTGATTCCAATGAATCTTGCCTTGCCAGCTTTCTTCACCTTCTCTAAGGCTGGTAGACACTCGTTAAGAACTATATCAATGTTGGGAGCAAACTCTAGATCATGCACCTGTGAGAAGAAACATTTTAACCCACAAATTCTTCTTTGCTTTTTGACAAAACACAACAGTTTTTCCTATCAAAAGATATTTTGATGGTAATTTTCCTGCAAAACAAAGTTAAACTCTTTGTTTTATTTACCTGTATAATATCGACATAGTCTAAGCCCAGTAGCTTCAAACTCTCATCCAGGCTCTGTAACATCACTCTTTGCTATATTTACCTGTATAATATCGACATAGTCTAAGCCCAGTAGCTTCAAACTCTCATCCAGGCTCTGTAACATCACTCTTTGCTATATTTACCTGTATAATATCGACATAGTCTAAGCCCAGTAGCTTCAAACTCTCATCCAGGCTCTGTAACATCACTCTTTGCTATATTTACCTGTATAATATCGACATAGTCTAAGCCCAGTAGCTTCAAACTCTCATCCAGGCTCTGTATAGTCACTCTTTGCTATATTTACCTGTATAATATCGACATAGTCTAAGCCCAGTAGCTTCAAACTCTCATCCAGGCTCTGTAACATCACTCTTTGCTATATTTACCTGTATAATATCGACATAGTCTAAGCCCAGTAGCTTCAAACTCTCATCCAGGCTCTGTAACATCACTCTTTGCTATATTTACCTGTATAATATCGACATAGTCTAAGCCCAGTAGCTTCAAACTCTCATCCAGGCACTGTAACATCACTCTTTGCTATATTTACCTGTATAATATCGACATAGTCTAAGCCCAGTAGACGCAAACTCTCATCGACGCTGTGTAAAGTCTTCTCAGCTGAGAAATCAAACATGTCTTGAACTTCTTGCGAGTAACGTCCAACCTTAGTAGCAATGTAGTACGCCTCACGAGGGATATCCTTCAGAACCTAAAACAGAATGCCATCAAGAGTAATTTAATTTTGTACTGAAGACTGTGACTGAAAACCAAACGCAACAATGGGAGACTTTCTGGGACGATAGAGGGCAGCAGACTTACCGGGTAAATCCATTGTTCTCAGAACTATGCGCATGTTCAGAACTACGTAAACAATGGAAATTTACCCGGTATGTCTGCTGCCGCCTAGCGTTGGAAAGTCTCCTATTGATTTTGGTCGTTTCAACCAATATTAAAGACAATATTGTGCTTACATGCTGCACATTTGGCGTATATGGTGTCCACTATTTGTCTCCTGAATCACACAAATGATGCTGTCAACATTTTCACAGGTCTGTGACTTCATGTCCACTGTTGATCACATGAACACTGTTTGTGAGTATTTTGTCAGCTCTACTAATTCTATAATACATTTAACTTATACCCACCTTTCCAATCGTAGTTTCTGATACACGATTGCCATACCATGGTGCAGTATCAATGTAGTTAATACCACTTTGCAGAGCCTTGTTTAGGACACTCAAAGATGTTTCTAGAGACATTGCAATGTTTCCAAAAGGAAAACCACCTGAAAGATAAAAACATCAAACATCAATAACCCAACTGTAATAATAGTTTACTTGTTTGTTTGTTTAGATGATCTTCCCATCAAGGGAACTTGGCAAACTCCCACAAGGGGATATAAACACCAAGCTGGCAACAGCCAATCTCCCTCATACAAACATTGGTTTAATGTTTACGATTATCAATTGCACATAATAACAATAATAATAACAATAATAACAACAACAATAATAACAATAATAACAATAATAACAATAATAACAATAATAACAATAATAACAATAATAACAATAATAACAATAATAACAATAATAACAATAATAACAATAATAACAATAATAACAATAATAACAATAATAACAATAATAACAATAATAACAATAATAACGACAATGACAGTGACAGTGACAGTGACAGTGACAATGACAATGACAATGATAATGATAATGATAATGATAATGATAATAATAATAATAATAACAGGTATTTAGAAACGCTCCCCATAGAAAACTATATCACAGTACTTCAAGATTTTTTTATTACATTTTATCAAATATTATTACAGGGAATTCCACGCTTATGTCAAGCATTGTTTACAGACTAGCGGGGAATTTTTTGCTTGTGCACACTCCAAGTTATTAGGCATTCTTCGCTTACACAGCTAGCGCACAAACTTGGCGCTTGCACAGTAAGCAGAGAATGGTAATTGTAAGGGCAGGCTTTGGAGGTAAGCAGAGCCATGAAATTGGTCCGTGATGAGCTGGAAAGTTGCATGCCTGCATGTGTCTCTTTAAATGTCTCGTACCTAATCCAATGACAGAAACTTCCATGCCAGTATTTCCTAATTGGTTATACTGCATCCGCTTCACTGCATCTTTGTTGTGGAATCCAGGGACATAGGTAGCTGGTAACCTGCAAATAGAGACAATTACCAGGTGATTATGGATACCAGGGACATAGGTAGCTGGTTACCTAAAAGTAACCTGTAAACAGAGACAATTACATAGTGATTATGGATACCAGGGACATAGGTAGCTGGTTACCTAAAAGTAACCTGCAAATAGAGACAATTACCAGGTGATTATGGATACCAGTGACATAGGTAGCTGGTAACCTGCAAATAGAGACAATTACCAGGTGATTATGGATACCAGGGACATAGGTAGCTGGTTACCTAAAAGTAACCTGTAAACAGAGACAATTACATAGTGATTATGGATACCAGAGACATAAGTAACTGGTAACCTGCGAACAGAGACAATTACATTTTAAGATGAAATCACTGGTTCTGTCAAACCAATACCTGTCTTTATCCGTAAAGGGGACCCTTATTATGGCTACAAATGTTCCTTAGGATGCACCATATTTCAACACATGATGGTGCAGAAAAAAACCTGTAGCTGCCAATATGAACATGGCTTTATATTGTGATACAGAGTCCCTTAAAGTGCTTCTGCTACTTGGCTCCCATTTATTAAAAATTAAGTCAAAATGATACCTTTCCGATCCTGATTTATTCATTCCTCCTTCCATGATGACTTTGTCTCTGTCACAACTTTTCTCTGTGAAATAAAAATAAGGTAAGTATATATTATACATTAAGGAGAATTTTTTTTTCCAAACTGCTTCAAGGCATGGGAACACTAATATCCTACACATTAGAAAAGATTGATAAAGATTAAGGACAGGTCTTACCGTGTTTGTTTTGTGATAAATGCCGTTGTAGAAAGAACTGATGGCAGGGTATATATGAAGCTAGTGCACCAACATCAAACCTCGCTGATACATTAAAGATGTAAACTGGAAGTCTGCAAATAATGTAAGAACAGGTGTAAGAACCTTTGGAGACAGCAGCATGTCTTTTAAGGATAAACTCAATCCAAACAAACATTGAGATCCTAAACACAAGCTAAACTTATAATAATAATAATACAGAGTTCTTATAAAGCGCACTTAGCCACTAGATCAAGGCACTAAACAAATAAAGGATTAACAATAAACAAATTAATGAGCTCTGAACCGTTCAGTTTTCAACAGTATCCTGAATTTCATGATTGAGTTAGATTGGCAGATTCCTGAAGGGAGTTGGTTCCATAAGTGGGGGCTGCTATAACATAAAGCACTCTGACCAACCAGTTTTAAGCAGGTGCTAGAACTAAGGGAAGATTGCAAAATTAAATTATACACACAGGTACTGTTTTTTTCCCTGTGGTAATGGTGTAGGGTTTAGTGAAAGAAGGAATGAATAGCTCACTTGGAAGCTCTTTGCTCATGAATAATGCTATGATGAAATGGCCTGCGTGTGATGACCAGTAAGTTAATGAGCAGGTTATCACACCCATCAAGTGCTACTGCAAACAAAATATACCCAAAGTTTAATTTTGCAGTCTTCCATAACCACATTTCGAAGTCTGTATACATGTTGCCCAAAAAGAGAAAAACTCACCTTGAAAACAAATACTTAACAAAATGTCCTGTTGCGTCTCTGTCTTTCAATGGCCCGTCCTTTTGAAATTAAATAATAAAAACAATCAAAATTGTATACATTTTTTGTTTCTCCAATCCTGTTCTAGTTCCTACCAACACAATATCCATAATAAGAAAGGGAAGGGGAGGTCATGAGGTCAAATGACAAACCTACTTGATAATGTGATAACAAATACCTTAACAAATACTTAAGAGTCTTGGTAATATGTAAGTAAATAAACAGTTCTCTTCTTTGGCAAACTTAATTATTTATATGAAAAGAAAACTATAGAAAATTTCACCCATGGCAAACCTTTTTCTCCTCCAAGAATTGTCGGATGAGAGGAAGACTTTCTCTAGAGAAGATGTAGAAGCACGGACACTTTAAAAGAAGAAAAGCAATACCCAAAACATTTCAATTGGTAAAAAATACAATTTGTTTTTACTCCATACATCGATGTGTATTAAGCACTCTCTACTCAGTACTTTTTCGAGTTCTGTAAAAACAATCACAGGCAAATAACTCAGGTGGGATTCAAACCCACAACCTTTCCATTGCAGGAGCAGATTTATCTTACTAGCAATCAGCTAGAGGCAGAGAATACTGGTGGAGAATATCTTGGAATAGAAGAGCAATAGAAGAGAATCACCCGACATATCAACTTCTTGTAATACCAACTGCAGACCCCAGTCCTACCCAATATGAACCCATAATAACGCATGCCAATCAACTTAACTTATCCCAATCACATCCCAATTGAACCCAATTTAACCCACCCACTACTGACTTACTGAATTTCTGGATGAAGTATCTTCTGGTTTGGGCTTCTCAAGAAATGCTGTAACTCTACAGTCACTATCGGTCTCAAGAATTCCAACCTTCACAGTGTCTAAAAAACATCAAGAAAACAAGTACACTTTCTTGATGAGATTAAACAGGTACAAAAATAATAAACAGGTAAAAAATAATAAACAGGTACAAAAATAATAAATTCTATAAGACTGACCAGGGCCCAACTTCAACGAGTTGTTTAAGCAGAAAGAATTGTTTACAAAATTTCTGCTAAGCACCAATAAGCAGAATATCAGTCACAGATGCTACACAGGAAACAGTATTTGAGCTGGTAACCTTTTTCTGCTAAGCATAAAGTTGTTGTGCTTAGCTAGTTTGTGTGCTTATAAGCAGCTCTATGGAATTGGGACCGGTGGAAGGTGCCTCAATGGGTTTAGGTTGCAGTTAAAGAAGGTGAATTGGGACCGGTGGAAGGTGCCTCAGTGGGTTTAGGTTGCAGTTAAAGAAGGTGAATTGGGACCGGTGGAAGGTGCCTCAGTGGGTTTAGGTTGCAGTTAAAGAAGGTGAATTGGGACCGGTGGAAGGTGCCTCAGTGGGTTTAGGTTGCAGTTAAAGAAGGTGAATTGGGCCCGGTGGAAGGTGCCTCAGTGGGTTTAGGTTGCAGTTAAAGAAGGTGAATTGGGACCGGTGGAAGGTACCTCAGTGGGTTTAGGTTGCAGTTAAAGAAGGTGGGAGTCTATAAAACCAAATCAAGCATACCTTTCTCTGAACATGGGCAAGCAAGAACTAAATTGGCATCAGGTTGAGTCTCCAGACGTCTCTTGAATTCCTGTATGACTGATGACAAATTAAAGTCGTCAAGGAAAAGCGTGTCTCTGTAGTATAAGAAAATGGTATAAGAAATAAAGAAAGAAATACTTAACCAGGAAGCGCTGTGTTTTTTATGAGGTATTAGTGACTTCAAAAAGGAATACATTGGTTAAACATTTTATTCTTAACTTTCACCAGAGGCATACTGCCATCTAGTCCTAAGGGCTGAAACAGGGTTACCCCCTTACAATTCGTAAAGATGTAGGCATGAGTATCATCCACTAGGAGCCTGGCTGGTAAAGCAGAATGAATTACCTTCCCAACAATTTACATAGCAGTTATGGGCATAAGTGTCATGAACTAGATAATAACTTAGATAATGCAATTTGCTTTAAGCAAAGTTAGTTGAAAATCACTGAAATTTGGAAATGATTAAACTCAATAATAAGCACACCATAGTAGAAAAATAACAGACAATTCCATTTCTTTTGAAGATGGATGGTACATTTTCAATAAACTTACCCTCCAATGACTATGATGTCGTCTTGATGACCAAGGTGATCCACTGCAAGCTCAATACAAGCAATAGCTCCTAAACGTGTCTAAAATGTACAATCAAAACCTTCTGGTGAGTCAAACTTTATAAAAGTGTATATAATGATCTGTCGCTGGTCTATCTGAAAGATTGCATTTCCACCCATTATTATACCATCAAAGAAGGCCTAGGATCGAACTGGGACGTGCTTCGTCTTACACTCCCAAAGAGTAGCAAATGGATAGGCACTTGATCGTTCGGTGCGTTTGATCTAGCTCTCTGGAACACCACAGACCATATGATTGATTGATTGCAGTGGTGATAAAGTCAGGTGAATTAGGGGTGGTGTCCTCGCTGTCAAAAAAGTATCAAACTAGGAAACAAATGTTGTTGTGCTGCAGTTCCACCTTTTGGTAACCCCTGGAGATAAAGATTTCAAGGAGCTTTTAGGAACAATATCCTCAGCACTGGATTAGTAGATTAGAGAGCAGAATTTTGTAACATAAATGTATAGAAACAATTATGGCTGATTTTCTTTACCTGGATTGCTTAAAAAGGCTGAGTTCAGATAAAATTCTGAAATTTCTCATCCCTGTATCATTAAACGCAGACTGACTCAGGTACCAAAAAAAGGTACGTGAAAGAGAAATTCCCAGTTACCTCATTTGTTGATGTTCCGTCACAGATAAGCTTAACTTCAGGCCAGTCTTTGCACCACTCTTTGAAATTGGCTTCATAAAACTTGTTACTCTGAAAATTATATTAAAATATCAAATTGTGATGAAAATCTTGCCATGTTTCGGTCTAGAGATTGAGGTAAGATGCGTTGCATCATTACTGTTGCAGGCCTCGGACTTCGCTCTTGAAGGGCAAGGCAATGTTCCTCTGGTAAGGGTCACCTCTAATGAAAAAGCAATGGAACTTTGCAAAGGGCACCACAGCAAAAGCACAGGGCACAAGGGCAATTGCTGTTGGTGCCATGGGTTATTTGGGGGCCTGCTGTTGTTGCAGATACCTACTGATGATACGTGTGGGTTATGAGTGTCAGATGGAATGAGGTCAGTCTTAGCATTACATGAAGTTCATCAGCAATCATTTACTTTTCACAATCAGTTAAAGGAACGTTACAGAATTGTTAAGAACAAAACTTGTCTTAGACCACAGATTGACATTATATAAAAATTGCATGGTCTAATGATGATGATAGGATGATAGTACAAAACATCCCTTATTTCTGTCTGAAATGTCATTATTTAATGAGAAATAAATAAAACTTACTTCCTGTTTGGGAGTTTATCGCTCAGTGAGGGTTTTTTTTTTTTTTTTTTAATGTCATGCCCAATGTGTAATCGGTTTTTCACAATTTTCTCGTGACCCAGATATTTTACATATTTATTTTCCTCCTGCATGGTTTAAGAAAACACATGATTAAATTTTGAAAGGATTTCGGAATGAGTTAAAAAAAAAAAGGAAAGGAAAAATTAGAGAGTTTCTTCTTACAACGACCACAATGTCATCTATATCAGCTTCGCATTCTTGTAGACTCTTCATCCAATGTGATATGAGTGGTAATGAACCAACAGGAAGCAGTGCTTTAGGCATGCCTAGGAGATGATGATAGTCTTGGTTTGGATCATTCTCCAGCAGATCTTTCTGAAGACGAGTTCCATATCCACCAGCTAAGATTATCACTTTCATTGTTCATGAAGTGAAGACGAGTGGCTTGGTACTAATATCAATTAGTGCTAAACTAAACAAAACAATTTCAAGCATTGATTAACTAAAGTCCATGTGAAGTGATGAAAAATAAATGTGATGAAAAAGAAAAAGAAATGAAAATCAAGCGACAATAGAAGAACTTTAAAGTGCCTGCAAAACTCCAATGAAAGAAATTTGTTAGT
Organism: Asterias rubens; assembly: GCF_902459465.1. NCBI lineage: Eukaryota > Metazoa > Echinodermata > Asteroidea > Forcipulatida > Asteriidae > Asterias > Asterias rubens. Next base: position 239,989 of record NC_047076.1, on the reverse strand, counting down.
TACAATACAAGCATATTTATGTTAAATCATTAACAATATCATATTGAGAAAGGAAGAAAGACACAAGGCAGACACGTTAAGTAGGAACTAGGGAGATAGAGCGGTTGACTTAATCAATTAATATTCATAAATTGTAACCCTTTATATCAGGTCGGCTACACCCGCTTTCAGTGAATAGCCAGCAGGACAAGTTTAAGGTTATTTCACTCACAGATTTGTCACTATAGTCAATAATATTTTGTCGTCTGGAGGAGGGTTACGTTATCCCACCTAAGCGACCACACAACTTCGTGTGACAAGGGTGTTTTTTCTTTTATTATTATATCCTCTGCTTACCAGTTTTCACGCTATTATGCCTTTTTCTTTGAACTGGGAAAAAAATAATGATGCCATATATCAACCGATGCCCTAATTATCTTCATTTGTTAATATGAAGTATGCAAACATGTATTAACACTTGATGGACATTGAAATGTTCACACCACACACCGATCTTCAATGACTTCAACTGGCCCCATTTGTTTTGAGTTTTTCCTGTTTTCACGGCAAACGAGAAAGTATGGTTTCCCGGTGAAGCCATACATGGAAGAAACATCTGCAGTGACTACAAGTGTTCTTTGAGACTCTATGTATGACTGTATAGCCAGCAACTGCCTTCATTTTATTCAAAATATTTTTTTATTAAATTTTTTTAATTACCATGGAAACTTGCAAAAAATTAAAATATTTAATAAAAAAATATATAAAAAGTGTGAATAATTACTGGCTTCCAAATCTGATTTTTATTTATTTTTTTTATATGTTTTTTTCTTAATATTTATAATAAAGCGTATAAATAAACAGTGATAATTGAATCAACGAGCTGATGTTTAATTTTTAATATTAATAATAGTATTGATACCAGGGTTACAAAATAAAAATCTCAAAAAATATTAGAAAATGATATAAGGCACATGGCTTCTTTAAGCCTCGGTATTTTTTTTCAAGAATGCTCAGCAAAACATTCAGTCACATGATTTTGATCATCATGAATTGTGAATTGAAATAGTGTTTGATGAAACTTTTTCGGTGGGCAAATATTTTTTTATGGCCTCAACATTATGACATATTTTTGTACCTTGTAGAAATGCCTAAAATACCAAACTTTTTGCATTTACAAGTGCAAATGACTAGTGGAGCCTTACGTGTTTTAAGTTTTGGTCAAGGGAGAGGAGACTCTTTGCTTGGCAAATAAAACCACACAATTTTTATCTAGGGACTGTTTACATCGCGCACAGAGAGGTAAAAGATTTGCCACGATTTAAGGGACACCTCGAAAACAGGACCTCCTACGATATAATTATCTCGCAACTTCAACGACCGATTGAGCTCAAATTTTCACAGGTTTGTTATTTTATGCATATATGTTGAGATACACCATATAGAGCAAGGAAGAGAGTGAGAAGACTGGTATTTGACAAAATACCAATAGTGTCCAGTGTCTTTATTTAAAAGAGAGTTATAAAACAAACCAACAGAGGTGGGTGGGATAGGACTGAAGGTAGGCTAGAATTATGTAGTAAAGTCTTGAAGTCTAATCTTATGTGTGGTAATGCATGGAGGTAGACCTAGGGATACACCTCCATCATGGAGTCCATGGGTAAGGCAATGGCAGGGGGCGTATAGTCCTAGGTAGGGGGCGTATAGTCCTAGGTAGGGGGCGTATAGTCCTAGGTAGGGGGCGTATAGTCCTAGGTAGGAGGACGATAGCGGAACGAACCCTAGCCCCACAAATCGGTCCAATCATAGTCTAGGTTCCTAGACCATTGGTGTTGCGTGGTCACACACAACGAACGTTCCGATTATGCACGGCAAAAACTGTACACGCTTGTAATGAACGAACGCTGGCGGGCGCTCTGTTTCTCTAATAGACCTTATCGCAAATACAAATGCGCAAGCGCAGACTGTTGAATGAGATGCATTGTGGGATATATATGGATCAAATTTGGATACCAGCTAGACCACAATGCACCTAATTCCAAGCCTTACGCGCGCGCCCCGGTATTTGCGAAAAGGTCTATTTCCGGTCAGAGAAACAGAGCGCCCGCTAGCGTTCGTTCATTACAGTGTGTGACCACGCAACACCAATGGTCTAGGAACCTAGACTAGTCCAATCATGGAGGAGCTATCCACTCCATATCTTTATTTCTGTGCGCACCCACGGTGCTGCGTGTGTCTGGAGGTACAACTTTAGAAGTACCCCCAAGCAAAAGGTTTAATAATATATCAAACATAATATAAAAAAACTTACATCTTTCACTTTTCATGCTTCAAATCATCTGTGTTGTCCTTGCTCTACATGCTATTAATGTACACTTTGTACTAGCTTTATAGAGATAAGATAACACCAGATTCAGATCACGCACGCACTGCATGCTTCACTGTACATGTACTTGCGTCGGGGTTGCGCGCGTACACTGCACTGCTGTCGAAAAATCATTGTCGCTAATTATAGAGGGCGCTATCAATCATTTGTGTACGCGACTACACGCACTACACGCTGTGTGTATGTGAGGGCCGCTGGCAGGGGCGGGGTTCAGGGACAAAACGATGGTCCCCAGTACAATGTGTTACCACCCCCCCCCCCCCGACCTGTTAATTTGAACTTTTTTAAAGGAGACACGTTTGATAATTACTCAAGATATACCATAAATCACTATACAAGTTTGTCTGTTACATTGTGAGAAAACACTGTGAGAAACATCTCTATCTTAACTTGTGTAGTGAGAATTAAAGAGGTAATTTCTCACTATTTGCATCTGAAATCACACAAATTTGTGCTACATTTTTTTCTTTCATTATTTCTTTGCAAATTGACCAACAGAGCCAAAATGTTCAGATGTTTGTAATTTTAAGCATATTTTGGATACACCGAGTGACAATACTGGCCTTTGACAACAACCAAAAAGTGTAAATTGCTTATAAAGACATCTAATAATGATTGGGTAATAAATGCATAATTCATCCACTACTTTGTATGTGTACATTTACTACTAATTTATTCATTACTTCATTGCAAATTTCGTACAAGATAACAATCAACTCATCTCGTGAAAAGAAAACAATTCAAAAAATATACAGAATGAGTGTTACTAGCTAGGTTACAAATAATGTTAAATGTGAATAATATTTACCAAGAAATTCATAATGCTGACTGGCAATTAATAACTAATTACACAGTGTTACCCAGATAAGGAACTAATTATGTGTAAAAATCAAATAGTCTTTGTACATTTATGTAAAAAAGCAAATCTTGCTTGAAGATCACAAATCAGGAATCACACACTCTGCTTTTCTGTCATGAATTTTTGTGTAAAAATGGTCCAAAGATTGAAGCCCTGTGTTAAACTATTGAACGACACTGTAAGGCATTCAAGTATAAAAGAGATCTTCTTGAATGAATACGTTCTGATTTATTTTCTGTTTAAGATTCCACTTAGTGCATTTAGATTGAAAGACAATTATCAAAACTTGTGTTAAAACAACCTTCACTACATAAACCATCAATACATTATTATACAACAAATGGATTTTATTTACAGTTGAAATATATGGGCCCAGATTCATAGATCTACTTCAAGCACAAATCTGATTCTTACATGAATAAAGTTACCTCTGCCAAACTACCATGCCACACTTATCACCTTTGACTGGTGTACTGGGTCCTATCTTATTTCATAAAGCTGTTAAGCAGAAAAACCTGCTCAACAAAGTTCTTAAGAAGGGCACCGGTCTTCCCGTGCAATGTAATTTTGGCAGGTAAACTGTTACTGCTGAGCAAAACTTTACTATGCTTAGCAACTTTTTGTGCTTTACAAGCTTGATTTAGTTGGGCCCTGGTTAACACTGCTCATCAAAACATGTTTATTCCATAAAAGCAGCTTGATGAACTCGGGCCTTGGTCTTTAATAGCATGGAGTTAAATGTATACAGCTCCAAGGTCGTAGTTTGAATGGATGTTGAGACTTATACAAGTGTGCCATCAGTGAGTGCTTAAATGCAACTTACTTCTAAGTTAAATGCTAGCAGAATAAACAACAATATAACACTTCGTAACTGCACACTAAAATTTATCTGAAATATTAGGATTTTCTTACTGCAAATTCACTAAACCATTATTCAGCTTGCGATGATATACCATGTTTATAATGCATTACACTTACAAAGCTGTTATTTACATTTATCCAAATTTATCATGTAATCAAATCTTGGAGTAAAATTTTAGATTCCTTAAAAAATAGATGTATATAACATTTGTTTAAGACACACTTCTTTATCTTCTAATTTCCTTAAAGACAAGCTCATTACTCTAAGTTGATACTTGATAGTATAAATATATCTTGAGGTAATGGACTGGTCCTGAAGATTTTATGGAAAGACTTATATCAAAAAATCGTACAAGGGAACTTGGTGAGGAAGTATAGATATTCTGTTGGAAAGTTAATAAACAAAAATGATGCAATTTTTTTCTTTTTGAAGAGGCACTTCCTTTCATAGGCACAAGTCACTTTCTGTGCCTTCAAAAGATACTCTTTGATATATCTTGACAATTATTTTAACAAAATGATGCACCCATACACTTCAAATTTACTGATCTTCACACACTGAAGTTGATTATAAAGGAAAACACTGGCCAATATTAGTTGCATTTTGTTATAGTATTTAAAAGTTTGACTAAAGTTGAAGGATGAAATATTGAGTAGGAATCAATTTATTGATGCAAATCTTGTGCTGTGTACAAACTGTAGTACTGTCCCTTCAGTTGCATGAGCTCATCATGCTTGCCCAACTCGGCTACTTTGCCATGGCGGATGACGGCAATCTTCTCAGCATCGTGGATAGTGGAGAGACGGTGGGCAATAGTGATGCAGGTACGACCCTTCTTGGCCTCGTCTAAGGCTTCTTGTACAACCTAGAAATGGAAAAGATTGTAAAAAACTAGTTTTATAAAATCCACCAAAGTAAAACCATTTGAATGACATGGCTAATCATTTACTTCTCAGATAACAGTCACGTGAGCATTTGAATGATTCTGCACAACATCAAATTATTTAATTTGACAAAATATTGAAGCAAAAACATTTCAAGTATCATACCTTTTCGCTTTCTGTGTCCAGAGCTGAAGTGGCCTCGTCTAGCAAGAGGATCTTTGGATTACGGACAAGTGACCTCGCAATGGCGACTCGTTGTTTCTGACCACCAGACAGCTGAGTTCCTTTCTCGCCAACTTTTGTCTCATAACCCTAAAGAAGATAAAAGGTTAAGAAAAGAAACAGAAACTGGCTGTCATTAACGGCTTAGGATACTGAAAGGCAACAAAAAAACTGATATAGTATAAGACTGACACTAGTTTTATAGTTTTGTTAAAGTGGAAGTTTTAATGTTCCATTTTCCATTGTTGTATCCGCTACGCACTCAGCCAAAAATAAAGCCAATAATAAAACAATTACATGGAATATAGGTTTGTGGTAACACCCTCTGTTTTTTCTATTTGCTACGTTAATTGTATTCTTTTGTGAACTTGTCTTGCTTTATAGTCTACTACAGCAGAGTAGATTTATCGGATGTTTGGGAGACTTCTCAGTTCTGAAAAGAACTACCTGCTTCTTAACTACTACCTGAGCGGAAGGTAGAAGATCAGCAGTATGGTTTGTTTTTAATCATTATTTTGATTGTATCTTTGTACAAGCTGGAACCCGTTACAGCTGAATGAGCCACCCAGTTAAAAATATTAAACAATAATAAAGACATTTATAAGGCACAAAAACATATCCACCCAAGGGGTGCTCAAGGAAATTGGAGACCTGAGCGAGATGGCTTATAGATGTTGATGAGAGAAGCGATGTAGTTAGGTGAGTTTCCACCCAAGGGGTGCTCAAGGAAATTGGAGACCTGAGCGAGATGGCTTATAGATGTTGATGAGAGAAGCAATGTAGTTAGGTGAGTTTCCACCCAAGGGGTGCTCAAGGAAATTGGAGACCTTAGCGAGATGGCTTACAGATGTTGATGAGAGAAGCGATGTAGTTAGGTGAGTTTCCACCCAAGGGGTGCTCAATGAAATTGGAGACCTGAGCGAGATGGCTTATAGATGTTGATGACAGAAGCGATGTAGTTAGGTGAGTTTCCACCCAAGGGGTGCTCAAGGAAATTGGAGACCTGAGCGAGATGGCTTATAGATGTTGATGAGAGAAGCGATGTAGTTAGGTGAGTTTCCACCCAAGGGTGCTCAAGGAAATTGGAGACCTGAGCGAGATGACTTATAGATGTTGATGAGAGAAGCGTTGTAGTTAGGTGAGTTTCCACCCAAGGGGTGCTCAATGAAATTGGAGACCTTAGCGAGATGGCTTACAGATGTTGATGAGAGAAGCAATGTAGTTAGGTGAGTTTCCACCCAAGGGGTGCTCAAGGAAATTGGAGACCTGAGGGAGATGGCTTATAGATGTTGATGAGAGAAGCGTTGTAGTTAGGCGAGTAGAAGTTTAACGTAGGGAAGGTGATGAGAAGGACTTTGTATGCAAGTCACTGTTCAACTGGTAACCAGTGAAGGCTTCTTAGGACAAGTGTAATGTGTGAGTATTTCCGTGTGTTTGTGACTACAGCAAGATATAAATAAATAAATAACTAACTAGTGCAGTAGAAGACTTACCGCTGGTAGAGCAGCAATAAACTCATGAATGTTGGACTTAGTAGCAGCAGCAATAATCTCCTCCATTCCGACGTCTCTAGAGTTATCACCATAAGCAATGTTCTCAGCAATAGTACGATCAAATAGCACTGGCTCTTGAGATACAAGACCAATCTGAGATCTCAACCAACCAATATTCAGGGTAGACAGACCACGCTCGTCAAGTGTCTGAGGGAAAAACAAATCAGAAATAACTATCAAAGAATCTCCATTTTCGCTCTTAAAAAGGTGAACAACAGCAGCTTTCGATTGTATAAAGCATTTCGAGAAACATTTAACCTTGAAGTAAAGCGGCTATGTAAAAGTTATTAAAATTTGAATCTGTGAAGCCTTAATGTCAGTAATGCATCTCAATTCTCAAACTGTTTTTCTATAGGAACTATTCTTGCTGTGTGGACATATTGATACTTGAGCAGGGATATTGACTGAGCGCCTGACAGCAGCCACTCAAATCAGCTCTGTGTTTGTTTGCTAATTTCTTAGTATATTGCACAATTTGTGTTTTTATTCTTATACAACTGGATTTGTTACTACACCTGGAATCTACAGGACTTTTTCTGTGTATCCTGGAGTCATCTGAATTGTGAAAATAGTGTTTTTCTGTTGGAAATTTTCACTGTCTCAGCTGAGAATTCTGGTGTATAAAGCTTACACACACTTAGGTGGCTGCATCCTGTGCAGTCATCCACCTAGTCCATGGACATTGTTCGCCCATCTGGGGACAATGGAGGTAAGTATCCTTTTCATTCTTTCTCTGCTTGCTAGACCATTGTACTGTACTGACTCATCTGTGGTCAGCTTTGTTCCATCAGCATCAATTGTGTCTGGTGCTTGCATCCTGCCAAAGACACATCTAGGCCTCATCCACCATCGAAGATATCTGAAATGCCCTGTTTCTTACTATGACAACTCCCCAGCCACTTTTCATTTGGAAATTGTGATTTTTGGTGACATTGCTGTAAATCCCGGCCCTGAAGGTGTAAATAACTCAAACTCAGCAGAAGCTAGTCCAAACTCTGCAAATTCCTACTCGCGGAACAAGCTTCTAAGTCTCCGCTATGCCCCATCCACACGTGCTACAACTCTGCTGCCTTCCTGTACATTATCATTACAGAACCTTGGCCTTTTTTGTAAATCCCAGCACTGTTTACCGACCTACACATCGTGGTAAAAAAGCTGGTCGCCGTAGAACTGTTCATAAACCCCCTGTACCCGAAGTTACACTCCCTTCTGTTCCAGTACCAGTGACTACAGCCAAATCTCAACTCAGCCTTTGTGTTCTGAACACACAGTCCATCTGTAACAAGTATGACGATTTTGCTGATTTTGTTCTGCAAAAAGATCTGGACCTTGTTGCCGTTTCAGAAACATGGCTGAGACCAGACGACAACTTAACATGTCGTCAATGTACGCCTGCTGGCTACTACTTTCATCACATCCCAAGACCTCACAAGACTGGTGGAGGAGTTGCAATACTGTACAGATCTACTTTATCTGTCTCTGTGAAAAGTAATGACGTCCAGTACACAACTTTTGAATCTCTTCATGCTGAAGTTTCCGGAAACTCTAAATCTGTTCGACTTGTCATTGTATACAGACCTGAAAGGGATTCAAACGGCCAACATGTGACTTTCTCAAGTTTTCTAAGGGAGTTTGAGAATTTGATTTTGGAATATCTGCTTCATCCATCGGAAATCATTATCACCGGCGACTTTAACATTCATGTTGATGACGTCCACAACACCAATGCAAACCAGTTTAAGCATCTACTTCAAGCTTTTGGTCTTACCCAGCATATCAAGGAGCCAACTCATCGTCTCGGTCATTGCTTGGATCTTGTCATAACTCGTGAAATCTCCCCACCAATTGCCTCAAACTTTATTATTCTACCTGGATTATCTGACCATTATGCAGTCATGTGTAACTTGAGTCTGTGCAAGCCCAAAGTTCCAACCGTCACTATAAAGAGCCGACAATGGAAACATGTGAATTCTCCCGAAGTGTTCCACGACATAGGCACTCATTTAGCAAATCTAGAAGTTGATCATGACTGCTTGGATTCCTATGTCAGCCAATATGAGAGTACAGTCAGTGACATCTTGGATAAATACGCACCTTGGAAAACGAGATCAGTCAAGGTCCGAACTGAAGTCTCCTGGTTCAATGATGATATTCGTACAGCGAGAAAGATCTGTCGTCAACTGGAGCGGAAGTGGCGGAAAAATGGCAAATTGGCAACACAACGACAAGAATATCGCAACCAATGTAAAGTAGTTAGGAATTTGATCAACCAGGCAAAGATCATCCATTATTCATCTCAAGTACAAGAATCCTCAGGAGATCAAAAGAAGCTCTTCAAGATAATTGGTAAGTTGTTGCTCAAACCCAAAACCCCTGTCCTTCCATCCACCTACAATAACCAGGACTTAGCAAACGAGTTCCAGAAATTCTTTGTCACCAAGATTTCAGACATCCGCTCATCATTTTCATCAGTCCCTTACAACGTGCCGCAGACATTGCCACATCTTCAACCAGAGTGTAGACTATCTGTGTTTGAGCCTGCCACTGTTGCTGAGATTCAAAGGGTTATTATGAAATCTCCTTCAAAATCCTGTGAGCTGGATCCAGTATCAACATCCATGATAAAGCAAAACATTGATATATTTGTACCCTACATCACTAAGCTTGTAAACGAATCTCTCAGTTCCGGTTGTTTCCCCGATAGCCTCAAAGTTTCCTACATCAGGCCGCTCATCAAGAAACCAAACCTGGACAAGGAGATATTTAAAAACTACAGACCGGTTGCAAACTTAAAATATCTTGGAAAAGTCATCGAACGAGTAGTGTCATCACGTATTTCTGATCACATTCATACTTTCAACCTGTCCGACGTGTTCCAGTCAGCATACAAGCCTTTCCATGGGACAGAGGCTGCACTAGTCCGTGTGAGCAACGATATTCTCTCTTCTATGGACAATGGTAACCTTACAGCACTAGTCCTGCTAGACCTGAGTGCTGCTTTTGACACTGTTGATCATAACATCCTTCTCTCTCGGCTCCAGAATCACCTTGGCATAGAGGACACAGCCCTAGCATGGTGCAAATCGTATCTCCACAATAGAACTCAGCATGTATGTATTGGCACTGCGATATCCGACCCTGTTGTTTTGAACTACTCTGTGCCACAGGGGTCGGTACTCGGCCCGCAGTGGTTTACGCTGTACACTTTACCGATTCGTGACATCATCCTCAAATTTAATCTGAATTACCATGTGTACGCAGACGACACTCAGCTATACATCACGTTTAAATCTTCTCAAGAAAACGCCAATGCATCTATTGCAAGATTTGAGAAATGCATCCAAGAGATTCGACGTTGGACACAACAAAACTTCCTGAAGTTAAATGATGATAAGACAGAGTTCCTTTTATTTGGGTCACGTCAACAGTTAACTAAGGTTTCAGTGCCATACATCTCCATCGGTGATGCTCGGATAGCTCCCTCGCTAAAAGCTCGGAACTTGGGGGTTATTTTTGATTCATCGATGACACTTCAGCCACACATCAACAATATTGTTCGTTTATCATCATATCACATCAGGAATATAGGTAAGATTCGCAAGTACTTGGATAAAAGTGCCACTGAAAAGGTCATTCACGCATTTGTTACTTCTCGTCTTGACAACGGCAATGCTCTTCTATACAGTCTACCTAACAACCAGATTTCCCGACTTCAACGGCTCCAAAATACTGCTGCCCGCATTGTGACACTGTCTAGAAAATCCTGTTCTATCACCCCCATTCTGAAACAACTACACTGGCTCCCTATCTCTCAACGAATCATCTTCAAGCTGATGCTCATTGTCCACAAAGCTCTAAATGGCAAGGCTCCCCACTATATTTCTGAACTGCTTCAAGTTTACACTCCATCAAGGAATCTTCGATCAAGTTCCATGCTTCTCCTCATTGAACCCAAGTCTCGACACTCATGGGGTGACAGGTCTTTTTCTTCAGCCGCGCCACGCATCTGGAACTCTCTACCACTTAATCTTCGATCTTGTGTTTGTACCGCAAAATTCAAGTCTCTTCTCAAAACTTATCTTATGTCACAGGTTTTCAATGACTAATTTTGTTGTGTCTGTTTTTCTTTGTGTTTTGTTTTTGTTTTTGTTTTGGTTTTACTGCGCCTTGAACACCCAGCAGGGTGGATATGTGCGCATTACAAGTCTTATTATTATTATTATTATTATTATTATATTCGCTCCCGATTTTTGGTGTTATATCAAAAATGCTACCGCCTTTTGAAATGAAATTTTTGAATGTTAGTTTGAATTAGCCTTTAATAAAAGACTCTGCTAGGGTCGAAACATCAGACCATTAACCATTTTTTGCATTTATATCATCAGGCCTTTTGGTTGTTAAGTTGTTTGCAACAGCTAATTCTATTTTCTCTTTTATTGTATCAATCTACATTTATATAGGATAAAAACAATTGAATGGTTCAAAAAACCAAAGTATGTACTCTGCCTTGGAAACAATCTTTTAAGAAAATTGACTAAATAGGGGTCCAACTCACCACAGTGCCACTCTCTGCGTCATAAAACCTCTCCAGGATCTGAATAGAGGTACTCTTACCACATCCACTGCTTCCAACCAAAGCTAGAGTCTCTCCTGGTTTGACAGAAACACTTAGCCCTCGAAGGACAGGTACATCAGGACGACTTGGGTAACGGAAACGAACATTGTCAAACTTGATCTCTGGATTATAATCCGTCTGTTGAATTGAAAACAAAAGTAATCGTAGTTTTAGTAAATAGCATGTTATTATTGTAAAGAATGAACGTGGCTATATTAGCTACTCTTTTGTAGCTGCCTACCTCTTGTTTTTAACTCGAATAAATAATAATAATAATAATAATAATAAAATGGAGTATTAAACAAGATTAGTAAGTCTTACCATAACGTGTCCCTCAGTGTCATAGGAGTCAATTTCTGGTTCTCTGTCCATCAATTTGAATAAATGAGAACAAGCAAACTTAGCCTTGGAGTAATCAGGGGCTAGTGCAGCCGCACCTCCAAGAGCAAAACCACCAAAGATGATTGCAGAAAACACTCTGAAAAAAAGGAAATACAGACCAATTAAAAACTCAATCCACGGTAGTGAAGTTAATAACGATCCACTATAAGCTAAAGTAGTAGTACATTCCACCCAGGCACTAGTTAAAAAGCAGAGCAGTTCTTTTCAGAACCACCAAAGAGGGTTGCAGAAAACACACTGAAGCATAGAAAGTCAAAACTCTTTAATGAATATGAGAGTTGTGATTCATTGCAGACAAAAAGAGGTAGTTTGAAACAGTAGCATTTCAACCTTTCAATTACCCCTAGAGTAAGAGAAATCAATGTGCTTGGGTAACAGGTGCTACAAACGTAGATCAAAGCTACAGGTATAACTAAAATCATGCTTTGAAAGCATGTACAGTGTTACCTGTAGAAAATAACCAATATTTTTTTCACCAAGCAGACATTAAAAAATTCTGAATCAGATAAATTATAAAAATGTTCATCCCTAGTTGATGCACTTAAATGTTATGTGGAATAAATGTTGATAGAGAATTTATGTAATCGATAATCTTAGAAGTGTGTACAGTAAAACATGACTCATGAATTGTTGATAGCTGGTTGGAGACTTTTGACTAATCTCAGTTATAGGCCATGTCCAAATTAGCGGCTACAGCTACAGATAGATGTCTGCATCGTGCGTTGTAGTATAGGATGCCCTTAGCAACACCCATAGCAACAGTCATAGCCATGTCCAAATTAGCGGCTGAAGCTACAGATAGATGTCTGCATCGTGCGTTGTAGTATAGGATGCCCTTAGCAACACCCATAGCAGCAGTCATAGCTATGTCCAAATTAGCGGCTACAGCTACAGATCGATGTCTGCATCGTGCGTTGTAGTATAGGATGCCCTTAGCAACATCCTAAGCAACAGTCATAGCTGTAGCTGTAGCCGCCATTCCGAATCCGGCCATAGATTGTATACAGCACTACATCACAAGAGGGCGCTATTGATTTACTTACAGAAATACATTATCAAATGTCATGACTTGAATCTCCACAAGATGTCCACCGAGTCTAAAGGCAGCGGCGTAAGCAAAGAAGATGATTCCTTGAGATACACCATAAGCTATACCACTGGCCTGGGCTCTCTTCAGATTGGTCCTGATAAACAACAACAACAACATACTGCCAGGACCCAATAACATAAAGCCTGTAAGCACAAAAGCTTGCTAAGCAAAGAAAAGTAATGCTTAACAGAAACAGGATACCAGCCAAAATTCCATTGAGTTTACATTGTTGTGACTGGTACCCCACTAAATTTTTGCCTAACAACTACATGTACTTGTAGTTGTATAATATGTAGCATATACATGTGTGTAAGATTTGACTGTGAATCTCCATATGAGATATATGGGAGATCAAAGGTGCATTTGGAAAAATCTTGACAAAGGCTTAAGGCAGGTTTCTGGCGATGTCAGATGTTCGGGCTTAACATATCTTTTGCACACTAAACATGCTTCAAATCGTTTCCAGTCCAAAGAATTGTAATGTTTTCCTTGTCGTGTTTTTTTTTAAATACTACTGACTTTCGTTGAAGAACATTCTGAAAAGTTTCATGAAAGATTTACTGGACTGACCTGTATGGCCCTTCAAGAAGGGAAAGGTACTTGCTATGGAAGGTTTCTTCCCGAGTGAGTGAAGCAACAGTTCTCATATTCTCAATGGCCTCTGTAGCAACCTGTAACAATCAATTAGAATCAATAATCAGAAGACCTGTCCACAATAAGAGTTGTTAAGAGTTGTCATTTGTACAAATCAAATGAATTCCAAAAAACCTTTAGAGCTTCTTGGTCTTGCCGTCAATGCGATTTGTCCAAGATCTAAGATCAAGTCTGATCTAAGATCAAGTCTGATCTAAGAAAACAGGTTTATAAACATTTGGTGGAGAGCTTACCTTTATTTATTTATTTATTTGATTTGTTTTAAATCTTTAGACATTCACAATAGTTACAAGTTGTACAGGGGCTGTCAAGGTTAAAACAAAAGTATAAAAACTGTCATCAAAAGATGTGTCAAACCAGCCCCTGCCAATGATATAAATATAAATATACAATATAAAAAGGAGATTGCACTGAAACATTTAAAAATCACACAAGAAAACATTAAAACACAAGCAAAACCAGATTATTGAGAAAAAAATAAAATAATTACAGTCTGATCTAAGATCAAGTCTGATCTAAGAAACAGTTTTCCCAGAAGCCTCAAAGGATTTCTCAGTCTTAAGATCATCATGATATTTCCAAGATAGAAAGTATGATCTAAGGAATTATTTTAAGGAGGAAGGCCTTACCTTTCCAGATGCCTCAAGAGCTTCTTTATCTTGAGCTTCTGATGATTGAACAAGTTGCCACTCAATAGCACCAGCAATGGCAATGAATGGAAGGAATGCCAATACGAGAAGAGTCAACTGCCATCCATAGATGAAGGAAATAACGATAGCTGTACCAATGTTGCAAACAGATTGCATCAACACACCAATACGAGCACCAGTCGCCTTAACACAAAACAAACAAAATATTGTTACTAACTTAATCGTTAAAAGATAATTTAGTGGTCCTCATTTACATTTTCCATTTCATTTTGCTTCTAACTGTAAGCACAAACTAACACTACTGGTTGGCACAGGAAAATGCATGACAACTTTTCCTGCGCTTACTCTAGTTAATTAAACAACAACTTGGTATAAGCTGAAGTTTTGAAGTTACTTACTCCTTGGACTTGGGCAGCTTCAGTAGCCAATCGGGTTGTCAGTGCACCAGTGCTGTTTTTTTCATCGTCAAACCATGAAATATCCTACAAAAAAACAAAAAACAATAGACATCTCTAGTAATAATTGATCTGAACATCCTCTAGCTCACCCTAAGAGATATTATATAATAATAATATGGACTTATAATGCGCACATCTCCAGGAAACCCCAAAAAACACAACAAGGGCGCTATAAAAGTTATGTTCAGAACAAGTTAAGACAAACTAGCGAAACAAATCATATTGTTATACCTCTGTACAAATTGTGAACTTTGATTGGTCCAGAACCAATCACGTGCCGTGCAACAAATACGGGCCGGGTAACATGAAAAGTGATGTACACCGGTGTACATCACCTTGATCGTTCCCGGCGTTGGTCGATTTCCAGCGCTGTGTACGAAACAGCCGCAGGTTCGAGGGAATTGTTTCTTGTTCGTCTGCTTATTAAACAATGAATAGTCCGTCGTAATAATGTTTGAAGATGACAACAGAACTTCGAGAAGAGGAATAACAATTATACAAAGGTATAACAAAACAATTGTTGAACGCTGTGACTGGGGTCCATGGGTTTTGTACACCCTCGAGTGGAAATGGCACCCTCAGCTTCGCCTCCGGTTCCATTATCCCCCTTGAGTGTAAAAAACGCCATGGACCCCGTCACAGCGTGCAACAATTGTATAGTGTAACAATTAAATCCAGCAGTTTATGGATTACTATGAAACGTTGTTGCCCTTACCTGTCGTAACATGGCCTTGAAAGCGTTATGTCTTAATCGTACTGTAAGCTCTTCCCCGGATTTACCTAGAGCAGATCCCTAGCAAAACACAATGTGAAATAAAAAATAGTTATAACTGAGTATTAAATGAGCTTTAAAAGGTAGGGGACTGTTAAAGGTAGGACACTGTATGAGGGATGAGAGTCACTGCTCACAACAAGTCTGAAACTGAGGTTTAGACTTAAAAAGAAAGGTTTAGACTTGCAATGAAATAATGACCAGCCACCTTCTGAAAACCTCTGGAGTAAATAGTTCCTAAGGAGCTTTTGGGAACGGAATCTACAGAGCTAAACAGAGTAGACCAAAGAGAAAGGACTTATTTTATTTTGAGAAATATACAGCATTGATTTGTTTAACAGGCAGCTTTTTAAATCCCTGAAATGAAACTTTCACATGTGGTTTTCATTTGTCCATAAATCAGCATTTTGTTGACAAAAAAACAATCTATGACCCCAACTTTACAAGGAGATATAAGAGAAATGGTCTTGATTTGAATGAATGGCCAGTCAATTTTACCTGTACAACACTGGCTACCATGATGACAACACCAATAGCAGCAAACAAGAGGCAGTATAGGGTAGTTCGGGCATTGATCTCATCAACATCAGTCAAGGCAAATGTCTGAAAGAAAGAAAAAAAAACACCATCAACTGAAGTTGAAACAACAAACTAAATGTACCTATTGTTGCATCTTCCAACCTAATAAAGCTGCCAACGTTTGTATCTTGCAATCAGGGAGATTTCTAGAACAACATTTAACATACACTGTGCAAGTCTTGTGCATCTCACATCTCAAAAACAAGAAAACAAGTCCACTGATGACTCTATTCTTAGGTTAGGGTTAGGGTTAGGGTTAGGGAAATCAAATATTTTATAATAGATGTTAAATTTGCATCAGAGATAAAGAATCTTATTTGGAAGATAATGTTCTTACCCCTAAGACACGACTGAAGATGATAGCAAAGGCTGGTTGCATAGCTCCATTCACTCCAGCAGCAATACTTCCCATAATGATGTAGCACCATTCCGGAGAATTCATTTTCATAATTCGACCAAAGCTGAAATGTTTCAACAGCTCTTCTTCCTCTTTCTGTAAACACAAACAATTTTACCCAGATCTTAATTCTGTTTCAGTTAAGGGCACATTTGCCATCTGAACAATATAAACACAATTCATGCACAATTTTTTTCATCATTTAAAAGAACTAGGCATCTTTTATTTTGCCTTCTCATCTTTCTTGGAGGCAACTTATTCATTAAAATGTTATTTTTAGGACATTTTATCTTTTCATTTTTCTTTAAAGAGACTGATGATTAGAGTTAGGCTATTTTTTATTTATTTTTTTATTTTTTTGAGAGACCAAAATCACCCAAAATCACAAGACCACGAACGGCCACTTTAAGAAAAGGGCTACACTTGTCACCAGAGGCATGTTGCCACCTAATCCTAAAGCTGAAACAGGGTTATTCCCTTTGACAGTTTGTAAGGATGTACATGTAGGCATGGGTATCATCCACTAGGAGCCAGCTGGTAGAGCAGAATGCACTACCTTCCCAACTTTTTATGAAGCAATTATGGTTATGTGCCTTGCTCAAGGGCGCAAGTGTCATGACCAGGATTCAAACCCAATTTCAGCTGCTGACAACACCATATCTTGGGTCCGGTGAACTAGAAAGCTCAGCAATGACATCTTACCTTTTCATCTTTCTTTGAAGAGACTGAGTGACTTGAGATATTGGACATCATTCTCTTCAGTCCTTTGACTGATCCACGTTTTGAGTCTGATCTATTAAGATCATTGCCATCAATCAATGGGGTGTTCTCTATAATCAAGAAATATATCACCAAAATTGATCAGTAATGAAAATATTGCGCTATAAAATTCAATCCCAGAGGCAATACAATGACTTGTTGATATGATGGAATATAAATTTAATAGACCCGTTGCATTGACGTCACACTCTGAAAAAGTTTCCTCACTGAGGCCAAAGGAGGCAAATCATTGGCCGATAGCTGTTGTTTGAGTGTAAAGACATGTGCGTGACCTCAGTGTCCCTGTAGCGCTACGCGTTATGCAAGGGGTCTACCAATTGAATATAACATACCGGTATATTAACGTGCTCAATCCAAATTAAATACAAACTCCTCATCTGAGTTGGACATAGTTTGTATCATTTTTGTTTAAAAGAAGATCACATGCATTTCGGAAAACTTAATAAAGAATCAATACATCATTAATCAGCAGTAATAATATTTTTGATGGGGTGTATGACATGAGGCTTTGATTATGATTATAATGCCATATTGCAATGGATTGTTATGTACAAAATCAATTCTAATGTATGCATACTGCCCCCCCCCAGTTTTATAATACACGGACATGCAATGCTGTATATAACATCGACAAAGAGACATCAGGGGAAACTCTATGCACATTTTTCTATATGTACATTTTACTTATCCGTTGGCAAGTGATGATGTTTTATAGACAGTAGTGTTATGTAAATAAATGGTGCACACATAATATCAGAACACTGCACTTCTGGATGTAGTACGTCATCACGCGCTTACTAACAGCATAGCACCCCCACTTCAAACATTATATCACCTGACAGTATTGCAATTCCGTGTACATAAGTTCTTCTGACAAACATAAATCACAACAATGCTACACAGATGGGGCATGTAAATAACTAGAAACACACACAAATGTTTTGAATGAATTATGAAACCTTATAATACCCATAGATTGAAGTCATCATTGGAAAATTGCTGGTTGCATTGTAGTTGTTAATCAAACCAGTACTAAGTAAGGTTTGTCGAGACACCATGTAAAAATCTCTTTTGTAAGTAGTGTTGGCTCTGAGGCGAGTTTGTCTTAAACATTGCAATTATGTACATTCTGTGGTTGCATCCTTTTTCTTATATTTTTTTACTGTTACTTTTTTTATTTACTGTTACACTTAAAACCACACTGTTATTTTTATACATTTGTGTACAACGCTTTGAGGCTTTGCATAAGGCGCTTTATAAATGTTCTTTATATTATTCACAGCAGTAAAATACCCAAACATAGTGGGATTAAAACAAAAACTGAATGAAAAAGATCCACCAATCGAATGAAAAAATATCTATTGGATATTTTGCATTCTTGCAAAGAAGAGAGCAAACTTTGTTCTTTTGTTGAAAGATGGATTGTGTGCCATTCCATTATACAGCTCATAAAAACTATCTTATTATTACAATCCTAAACACAATGGCAAGATATATAAGCAGAAGGGAGAGCTACTGTAAACAAAAAGGCTACTTTAGAACCAATGTAGGAAGATTGACATGGCCAGGATAGTTAATCAAGCCCTCTTGACATTACATACTACATTACTTCAAATGACTCATACTGGGGATGCAATCTTGCTAGCTATTTCTGGACAGACACTATTTTTGGCTACTCTTAGTAATCTATCTATAAAGTTCCTAATTTGTAAAACAGTTTCACATTCAGTTTCCTTGACTTATGACAGCTTTCACTACCCTCTTTAATTACAGAAACAAATACTTTGCAGAAACAAAACAGTATGGCAAAGGAACAAAATAATATTTTGATGGAATGAAACCATATTTTGAGAGAATGAAATAATATTTTGAAATGAATTAAATAAAATTTTGAAGAAATGAAATAATAATTTGAAAGAATGAAATTTTACTTTTGGGGAATGAAATAATATTTGGAGGGAATGGAAATTGAGGAAAACAAAAACCCCATTACCTTATGGGCCGCATTGAATGTAAGAATGGATACGTCCCAAACTGAAATACATGGTCAAGTTTGCAATTCATGTATGAGATGTTTAAACTTAAAGGTTGAAGAAATGAAATGTAGAGGAGTCGATATGTATTATTAAACAATAAGCACTTGCAAACTTTCCTGGCAAAACAACCAGAGTTGTTTTAACAAAAAATTCTTGAAAAAAGTTTTTTTATTTTGCCACAAATGTTTTAGATTTTCTTCCAGGAAATGAAACCAATGATAGCGATAAAACAATGAAGCTTTGACTTTGCTGTGAAACTCACCAATTTGTTGTACTTTCGCTGTAAAAAGTTGTTCCATAATTGACAAGCAGATAAAGGAATATGGGTTCATATACAAGGTAAAAGCAAGTGGATGAAATAAGTTGTGTTTAAAAAAATGATTTACGAACTATAAAAACTCAATGTTACCGCTCATTTTGCTCTAGACGGAATGTGATAACAAAATAGCACATGCACATGGTTTGGTGGCAGGGCTGGGTGGAGGCATGAATTGTTTATTTTATATGAACAGTGGGTTGTTTATTTTATCTGAACACCAAGGTTTATATAACAAGGAAGCAGAGAAGTCACAACGTAATTCCTTCCAGAGCAATTTTTGCCAAGCAACCAATATTACTAAATGCAAGGCATAATGGTTGATGCATGTATATGCATAATACTGTACAGTGACAAAAAGCTTGGCAGTGAAATTTGCTGAGAAGTCGCTCTCTGAATGACACTTTTATTTTTGTTTGACTAGAACTAATGCTCTTGAGTATACCTTCTTCATGTCAATGAATGGTTTGAAAAGAAACCACAGTTCCGACATTGATGAACATGTATGTTCAATGTTGAATGTAGAGTATGCACATTGTACATACCAGTTGCCATATAGTCTGGTCTCGGACTCGATACCCGCCTACAGGCTACCTCTATCTGGCTGCCTTTTTTGTACCGTTTTGGAGAAAACACATTTTCTTTTATACTGATAGGACATACAGAGTACAAGTTACATACATTTGTCTTGCTGCCTCGGGAGTGAACTCAGACTTAGAGGGTGTTCAAAGTTAAAGAAGTCCATGCATGTACAATAAAACCAATAAAACCACCAAGAAACAACAACATCAAAGTAAGGACTGACAGATCAACAGATATCTACATGTTCGAGAAACAAAAGTTTCCAAACCACAAAATGGCAGAAACGTCTTTTGAAAAATAAACCACAACCAAATAATAACCAACAACATACAAGAGAAAACAACTTAAACATGACATTCTTAATATCTACATTCACCAGACGTAGTATACAGATTAAGCAGAAAGAACTTACTTGGTGAACTTGGACCTCCTTGTAGTACAGGTGCTTAAGATTAATAATCGCAAAATAAGGTTCAGAACTGAAGATTAAGTGTCTTTTTATTGGAATATCTTCAGTGTAGTGTTGAGTTTCTTTCTATTTAATGCTAAGGTTGTACTAGTCCAATCTATTTTATGAATTCTGAAAGTGCCATTATTGTCTGTTTGTAATCTGTTTCATGAATGTGTACAACCCATAATAAACATGCTATCACAAGAGGGCATTATCAATCAAGAAATACTATTGTCTTTGTGATATACCAAGGCAACAACAATCACCAAGATACATTTTTGCTGATACACAGACTTATTTGTTAATCAGAATTTTAAAAACTTAAAAAAGGATGGGCATTTTAGGTTGAAACCACAAAAAGCGGGCACTAAACCAGTTATTAAAGCAACTCATATGATCCACTTGCAGAACTTGCAGAACTTCCTCTAGTACCCTACGACTCTTCTATAAAAAAGTGCAAGACGATTACTAGACAACTAGTGCTATGCACAGCTATTTAGCAACTTCTCTTCATGGATCAACAGTAAATGGTAGTAGTCAGTTGTGGAAAAAGGAACATTTTGATAATGTATAATACAAACAGAACCAGACAACAATACAATTAGTTACTTACTCTCATTGGTTTTCTCTTCATCTTCGTCTTCATCTTCCAATTCCTCTTTTGGTTTCTCAGGCTTCTCCTCTTTGCGAGACTGTAGCTGGACAAGATTCTGATAAATACCGCCCTCAAGCGTCATCAACTCAGCGTGGGTTCCCTGCTCAACAATGTTACCCTCTTTAAAAGCGCAGATCATGTCAGCATTGCGTATGGTAGAGAGACGATGAGCGATGACGATGGTTGTACGGCCACTCTGAGCTTTGTCTAGAGCTGCTTGGACAGTACCTTCACTCTCAGTATCAAGAGCTGATGTAGCTTCATCCAACAAGAGGATCTTTGGATTACGAACTAGCGCCCTCGCTATGGCAACACGTTGCTTCTGACCACCAGACAGCTGTGCACCTCGTTCACCAACAAGAGTATCATATCCCTTAACAAAAAAGGGTAAGAAATTTATGTAACAAACTATAAACATCATTCTGTTGAAATGAAAATTGATCCAATACTGAGACAAATGTCAAGTCATCTTATAACTCCCAGATATGAAGTAAGTTTTACCTTTGGCAGAGCTGATATGAAGTCATGAGCATTAGCCTCTACAGCAGCTGCTTGTATCTGTTCATCTGTAACATCCATACGACCATAACGTATGTTGTCTTTGATTGAACAAGCAAAGAGGATTGGTTCTTGGCTGACGGTACCGGTGTGTTGCCGCAACCATTTCACGTTCAGATCCTTCAAGTCAACACCATCCAACTTGACCTTCATGAAGAACAAACAATGTGAAATCAAAACCAATTTATTTGACTGATATTCCACATGAAATTTATGAACAAAACATTTGTTGATGACGAGTTGATAACTATTGCATAATTATTACCATCAAGCAATTAATTCCCAAGTTAAAAACATTTAGTGACGTTTGACAGATTGTAGAAAGTCTCAGGTGAAGTTATCTTTGTTTACCCCACGGTGCACTATCACACTGTGTCCTTACTCCACAGAGTTCCAGTTGCACGTTTCAAGAATACCACTTCTCCCTACTCCGTAGCAAGGGTGGCTATTCCCCGGGGTAAGCTCATTTGCCACGGCAGACCGGGGGAAGACCGGGGGTTAAAACAATCCTAGTGTGAAAATGCCGGGCTCTATTCTCCCTACTCCGTAGCAAGGGTGGCTATTCCCCGGGGTAAGCTCATTTGCCACGGCAGACCGGGGGAAGACCGGGGGTAAAACAATCCTAGTGTGAAAATGTCGGGCTCTATTCTCCAGGGCAACCCAAGGGAATGCAGTAGTATGAAAAGGACTTAAGTTGGGACACAAGGAAGTGACTAAACATACCACTCCTTCTCCAGCATCATAGAATCGTTGAACAAGTTGAACTGTAGTACTCTTTCCACATCCACTGCTTCCAACCAAAGCCACTGTTTGACCTTGTTTGACCTTCAGATTCAATCCATTTAAAACCTGTAGAGTGGAGAGGAAGAAACATTTAAACACTGTTTGGTAATTACTCAAAATATATATATATTAGCATAGAAAGTTACTTGGTAACGAGTAATGGAGAGCTGTTGATAGAATAAAACATAGTGAGAAACGACTCTCTCTGCAGTAACTTAGTTTTTGAGAAAGAAGTAATTAGCCTATCTAAGGCACACAAATTTGTGCAACAAGGGTGTTTTTTCTTTTATTATTTTCTTGCACGTTTATGACTAATTGAGCCCAGATTTTCCCAAGTTTATTATTATACACATGTTGAGATACACCAAGAGAGTACACTGGTCTTGACAATTACCAATAGTGTCCAGTGTCTTTCAGTCATGGTTCATAGAATCAAAACACCAAACAACTCTTCAATGCTTGAAATAGCACCCAACTTAAAGATCATGTCCAGTGGAAGGTTAGTACTGTTTCTGGTGTGCAATTCACTTGGTGGGTTAAACGTAGCACTTAACATACCGACTTGATTTATTTTGACCCTACCTTAACATCTGGTCTTGATGGATAGACGAAATGAACATTTTCAAAGCTGATTTCACCAGTCACTGTATCTGGTTTCAGTCCTTTATCAGAACTGCTGTCAATGGATGGTTTCTACAAGATTCAAGAAAAATATCTTAATAATAAAGATGTTGTCTGCTTTTGGTTTCTTGGCTAATAAAATCTTTGATAGGCCTCTCTCCATAAAACCCCATCAAACCCCATTATTGAAACAAAATCAACAAAACTATTTTATTTCAACTTTGTTATTAAAACTGTGTTTAGATTAAAGTTTTTAACTCCCCCCCCCCAAACCATTTTTTTTTTCAATTATTATTTTAAAATAACAATTATAATAATAACACTTATATAAAAATCCTGAATGTCTGATCCCAGTATTTGAATCGGTTATCTCACCTGGTCAATGACTGCCCAGATAACTGCAGCAGCTCCCCTTGCTTGGGAGATATTGCCAAAGTTTGGCCCAGCTTGACCGAAGGAAAACGCACCAAATAGGACAGCAAAGAACACCTACACCAAAGAAAGAAACCAAATTATTTACGTCATATGCGATAAGAAATCGCTGCAAATTCATTAGAGTGTTGAAATAAAAAGTGTTGATATAAAAAATGTGCAGTGAAGTTGACTTGAGAAGTCTGAAAAACATGAAATATTTTGACAGGTCAACTTACCACAAGAATGTCCCCAGGTGCTAACTCGTTCTCCAGAAAAAGTTCAGTTCCATACCTAAGAACAGGCAGATCATATTAAGCAAACTAAGTCAATTACAGGTGAAATGAGATATCGCCTAAAATCATTAAGCCACTAACGGCCAAGTTGAGGGCTACATTTAACTGTCACCAGTGGCACGCTGCCACACT
This sequence comes from Asterias rubens, assembly GCF_902459465.1. Classification (NCBI taxonomy): domain Eukaryota; kingdom Metazoa; phylum Echinodermata; class Asteroidea; order Forcipulatida; family Asteriidae; genus Asterias; species Asterias rubens. The sequence goes on along the minus strand of NC_047076.1, from coordinate 216,006 downwards.
ACGGGGGTGAAACAGGTTTACCCCCTTCACAGTCCATAAGGATGTAGGCATGTGTATCATTCACTCTAGGAGCTTGTTTGGTAGCAGAATGCACTACCTTCCTTACTTTTTACAAAGCAATGATTGCTCAAGGGTATGACCGGGATTTGAACCCACACTCTGCTGCTGACAACACCATGGCCCAATTTGATAGAGCTGCTTATACACAAAATGTAGCTTAGTACAATCAAATGTTGTTTACCAGAATAAATCCTGCTCAATTCTGCAAGTAGACAATTGTGAGGTAATGATTTTCTGCTTAAGCAATTCTATGAAATTGGGCCCAGTGCTTGGCTGCACAGTGAGTGACCTAGACCACTCGGCCCTGACACACCACAGTTGTTTTAATGTAATACCAGTATATTGAAAATAAACTAAGGCACGAAGTGAGAATAATGATGATACTCACCAGAAAGCAAGCCCGTAAGCACCAAACATAACCAAGTACACAACACCAATACCGGCAGCTTGGGCAGTATTACGCTTGATTCCTTGACTCTTAGCTCCTTCCAACATAGTAGTATACCTACAAAGAAATTCAACACCAACATCAAACTCACAAACTGGACAACTGGAAAGGTGTGTAGTGCCTTTAAAGAATAAGGATATTAGAAGATTTTCATGTGATTAAAGCGTACCTTGCTAGTTCTTTTTGTTGGCCGCCAAATGACACCACAGTTCTGATTGAAGAGAGGACTTCCTCTGCAATGGAGCCAGCTTTAGCGTAAGAGTCAAATTCTTTCTTAGAGAACGTCTGGAGGACCTAGAAGAATCGAAATGGAGATTACAGGGTTATAAATCAAACATTTACAACTTCTAGTCTGACTTATCAAATTCCTTCTTAGAGAATGAATGGAAGACCTAGAAGAAACGAAATGAAAAACAGGGTTAATAATGAAACATTTACAACTATAGTCTGAATTATCAAACTCCTTCTTAGAGAATGTCTGGAGGACCTATGAGAAAAGAAATGAGAACACAGGGTTAAAATTCAACCATTTACATCGTCAAGTCTGAAGTATCCAAACCAAGGTGATTGATTTGTTCTCAAAGTTATAACAATCCCCATACGCTCCCCTTATCCTTATATCTTTATATTTGTATATCCCTGTAAATTGTAATTTTATTCTTGTTGTATATTTTTGCTATGCCTTTCTTGAATGTATTGTATAGTCTCCTTTACACAGGGAAGACAAATTTTATGTTTTTTATCATGACAACAAATATTTTTAATAATTTTAATTTTACTAATAAAATATATCATGGTTTCTTGAAGATAGAGTACTCTAGTTGTAACACTGAGAACAACTCTGAATCAACAGATACTATTACTTGGTACAAATCTGTACAACCTAATTATCCAACGACCACCATTTAAAGCCTAAGTTCTTCTCAAACCTTAACTTATTCTAATTAAAGATAGCTAAAAAAAACAACAAAGGCTAATCTGAAACCAAAACAACTTTTCCAGACTGTTCTTACTTTTGCCATGAGTCCAGCACTGGCTACAATGAGTGGAGAGATGGCTAGAATGACCAGAGTTAACTTCCAACTCTTCACGAACCCAAGAACTATTCCAGCAAGAAAGACAGTTATAAGATACAGAGTCTGCCCAACTTTGTCTCCAATACCCATTCGGATCTTGTCAACATCCCTGTAATAAATCAAATAAAACAAAATGTTTAAACTCTCAATTTGAATATAGAATTACAGTTTACTTTTCAAACAGCGGAAGGGGGGTAAGGGGTGCCGCACATCATGAAATGGGAGTAACCTACATGTATGGATACATAACGTTCAATAGCATTTCAAATATTTGAAAGCTAGTCTTGTTTGTCAGTTAACTAACAATGGTTCTGCCACAAGCATCCAACATACTTTACATAAACTGATCATTTTTTTCTCAAGGTATTAATTGGTTTTGGGTAGCTGGACTTGCAGAGAAATCAGTTGAAGGAGATTTTACTTTCTCCACTAAACCTCAGATTACACCCTACTACTTTTAATTACAATACTCAAAACTTAACATAACAACTTTCATTATATTAATTTTTCCCCGAGTCCTGTGAAAAAAATCACAGGCATTTTACTCGGGTGGGATTCGAACCCACGACCCTTGCAATTCTAGAGCAATGTCATACCAACTAAACCACCGAGATTGCCCGGTAGCTAGAGGCAGTTCGAATCCTATGTTTAGCAGCGGGTACTGCAAACGATTTAATAGATGTTAATTTTGCATCGCGATAAAGAATATTAATTTTTGGTTTTTACCCATATACACCAATGTGTGTAGCACTGTATACTCAGTACTTTCCCCGAGTCCTGTGAAAAAAATCACAGGCATTTTACTCGGGTGTGAACTCAGTACTTTGAAAAAATCACAGGCATTTGTGAAATGCCTGTGATTTTTTTCTAAAAGTTGCTCTAGATTGGCAAGGGTCGTGGGTTCGAATCCCAACCAATTTTTTTCACAGGACTCGGGGAAAGTACTGAGTATACAGTGCTACACACATCGGTGTGTATGGGTAAAAACCAAAAATTAATATTCTTTATCCCGATGCAAATTTAATATCTATTATAACTTTCATTATGTTGGTGTTATTTCTAACCAATATGCACAATCTGACTTATCAGTCGTGTGAGTTTTGTGAACCAAATAGAAATAAGCTCCACCCACCCTTATATTTGACTGACACATAAGTGATTATGTAACATGGAGAAACATTATGTGTGCTAATTCACTAAGGGCATCCAATCTCACACAGTATTTATTTATTTAAATTTCTTACTCAGACAGTCGGGTGTTAAGCTCGCCACTCTCATGGGTGTCAAACCAACCAATCTCCTGCCGAAGAATTGCGGCAAAGAACCGTTTACGAATGGTAAACATTTGGCGAGATGCTGTTGTATTCCAGAGTGAATGTGAGACGTATGATACACCCATAACAGCAACACCAAGAATGGCATAGATGACACAGAATCTTGTAATCTCGTCTCGAAATCTGTAAACAAAGAGGAAACAGCTCTTAAAAACTTGAAAATCATTATCTTTATTTAAACATCAGAAATGTTGTAACAAAAACATCACTTTCATTAAATCGTCTTTTTCTTTATCAATAAAACACCTTTAGACAAGACACATCTTTTCAATCAAGCGTTTGAGTATTGGTTTAATTTTACCCTTTGAAGTTTTCTTAGATATTGCATTTGTAGTGTATTTCTTTACAATATGTCCTGGATTTCTTCTTAGCTAAGACTTCAATTCGATGTTGGTTATTGTACATGTGTATGTTTTAAATTATTTGAATTTAGCACCATGAGCACTTTGATAAATTTGTGTGCTTTATTATTGCTTTTTCATTATTATTATTAACTATTATTAATTAATATATTTACTTTAAATATTGAAAACTAATAATTTGAAGAAATAAAAGCGGCAATAATTTGTTTAAATGACTTACAACTTAACAGGATCAACGACATTTCCAGATGAATCAGTGGGTAAGGTGATATTGCCAGTTAAGTCAACTGAGCCAATTAAAGTGTCTGTGATGTCACCAAAGAAGAGAAGTAATAACGGAAATGACACTCCTTGAGCAAGAGATGCTAACACAGCTATTAATGTTATGAAGATATCAAACGGCGTGGCAAAACGATACTGTGGAATGAACAAAAATAGAAAACAAAATCAAATTATTATTGGAGCACTTGCCTCAGGAAAACCTAGTTGACAGTCATTACCTGTACCTGAACCCATGAAATTATATTAGCTGTTGCAAACAACTTCTGAACCGAAGGACCTATGGTTAAAGTTACTTGTTCATGTTTGATGAGTTGTCATCTAGCCTTCAAGAAAGACTCTGCTAGGGTCCAAACGTCAGGTCATGAATTCTTTTTTTGCGTAGTATAATTAAGAAAGTTAAGTCATTATTTATTAATTGATTGATTGATTTATTTATATTTATTAATCCATTATTTGTTTTGATATATTCATGTTGGAAAAGGAGCTTGTTTCTTTAACATTTCATATTGAATTATTTGTTGCTTTATCTCTTTTTACATGTACTTTTCTAAATATTTATTCTTTTATTTGTTAATACTTTTTATTTATATTTTTTAATTAACTATTTATTTGTTTATTTATTTATTTGCTATTTGCTTGTCTAATTTCTCGTTTTGGTTTTGTTATTTTAAAATTTTTGTGCTTTGTGTATACAGATTATTTATATTTATATTTATTTCAAATTGTTATTTTTTTTCAAAGAGAGTATTTTATATAGTGTGTTTGCCTCCCTATGTGCCTGGATTAACAGGCTTCCGAGCTACAGTGTTTAATTATACTTTTGTTGATCCTGGTCATCACATTAGGGTTGTTTTGTACATTCCTGTGCCCTTACTGTTTTTCTTGCTTTGTATTTACTTTTGTACATGTACTTATCTTATCTATTAGTATTTGACATACTGTCTGCTTGTATTTGTAATTGTTTAATGGCCAAATAAAGAATAAGAATAAGAATAAGAATGGACAGAGAATTTCCAACGTCTTGAAAATTTGAAGCCAATCAATTACTTAAAGTTTTTCACTTTTTGAGGATGAAGCTCGCACAAGTTGATTCTTCAAAATCTTTGCAGACAGGAATCAGTTTCTGTTTGCCCTAACTAATTGTAACTCTAACTTACCAACTTCAAGAAACCAACAGGTGGAATATCCGGCTTCTTATCTTTATCATCCTTGTCATCTTTAGCTTTGGACCCTTTGCCATTCTGTTCTCCATTAAGCGGTGCTGCAGACACTTTGCCATTCTGCGGTGCTGCAGACCCATTGCCATTCTCTAGAACCTCTCCATTCTGCGGTGATACTGGCTCTGTCTTTCCATTGCTTACTACTGCCACATAGGGAGGTGGTGGAGTGTCTGCTTTCTCGATCTCAGAGTCAGCCATTTCAGCGGCTAGTAAGAAATAAAAGAAATTCAATCATGTCCCCACTCTGTCATCACAAGTATTAGTAAATAAATTAAATGGCAGGGTGAGGCCGAGTCCTGCAGCGAAGACGTGAACGATAACGATTACGTGGCAAAGAGAATGCATTCTATTGGTTGAATTGCTCCACGCAGAATATGCACACGCTCATTCAACCAATAGAATGCGTTCTCTTTGCATCGTGATTGTTATCGTTTTCACTAACGCTGCAGTGTGACTCGGCCTTCAGGCTGTTTCCGAATTGGCGGCTAGAAGCCACTGCTAGATTTTTGCGTCACTATGCAATGAGATACAGTGAGCCTTTAGCCACTTAGCAACAGTCATAGCCATAGCTGTAGCTGCCAATTGGGAAATAGCCTTAGTGATGAAATACTTCATTACTGTCCATACTTAAATGCTTTTGTTTTACATTCAGTACCTTTCAATTCCTATTCACTTCCATGTAGTTTGTAGTAGAATCACCTTAAGGTGATCCTCATGGTAAATAACCAACAGCCATTACATACAGAAATCTGTATGTATGCAGTTCAAATACTACAAACAGAGATACCATAGACTGGTACTCACTATGGCATCAGGTTTTCTCCTATAGACCGTATTAAATAACCCCTTTTTGTTATGAAAAGGCGCCATCTTGTAGGGCAAACCGTATGCGGGTCCAAACGCGTACAATCAAGCACGCAGCACGCAACATTCCCGGTTTGATTTCTACGCACATGCACGCACACACACACACACACACACAGGCGCCATCTTCAGGTCAGATATTTTAGCCGTGTGATGTCATATTAATAGTATACAAAACCATAGCGATGCAACCTCCATGCTCTTAGTCTTACACATGGCCTGTTTATATACAAAAACATTTGACAAGATAATGTCACTAAGTGTTTTGTACAATTTACAATGTCAATTATTGTTTTTTAAAAGATTCCGAAGTACCAAGTCTGGATACTTACTTTGTGTGTATATTCCTTGGATTTCAGAGTCAGACCGATAAAATATGCTTGCTTATTGTACTTTCACCTGCACATTAAATACAGAGCTCTGTAGCATGCCAGCAGTGCATGAAGTCATAAGCTTTTATGCAAATAAGCGATTGCACCATCAGTTGTCAGACAGCAGTACACACAGGACTGCCTCACTACTCAGATATCAGATAACAATGCCCGCCTTTTTGGCCCACACTGAAGAAATTTGAGGGTACTGTACGTAATTACTTCGTTGAGAATATCTTAACACCAACATGTACACACTACACAGGGAGTGCATTTGAGGGTACGTCATGTAACATACGCAGTGAAATCTATAGTGAGTGAGTTTTATTAAAGGAATAAAAAAGGTCACTTCTCTCAGATGAATAGTCACATGACAGCATGCTGTGTGTTGTTGGTGAATAGTATAGAATAATAGAGAGAGGGAATGATTACGGGCACGTACGCAATAGTACGAAGAAGGATTATTGATGCACTGATGCATGGATGAGACTGGACTACTGTCGAAAATGAGGGCGAGTACGCAATGGTACAAAAAAAGGATTATTGATGCACTGATGCATGGGTGAGACTGGACTACTGTGTAACTGTCACGTCATCGTCAAATTGCAGCCATGAATTCCAAAAACCAAAGAAAACTGTTCAAACTCAAGCATTAGATTTGAGAACCAATTTGAGAACCCTTGATTTGAGGGAGAATAGTTACACCCCAAAGTCTACAGTTGTTTTAAGTAAAGAACAATCAAGCGTTGGGACTTCAACACTTGGGCTAAATAGTGTCCAAATAAAAGTAAACTTTCAATTTGTAAGAACGTGTCATGCCAAGAAAAAATGTGAATAAACCTTTTTTAAAGGTCAAGTAATCTGAGCAGACCCTGACCCATTTCATTACAGTAATTAAACTATTTGAATCGCTACAACAATCGCTATGAAAGGTGTGACAATGTGGAATCCAATGAAAAGTAAGGCTTTGCTGTACCAGTACAGCGTTTCCGGGCATGAAATGGCTCAGGGTGAGAGGGCAATGCAATTGATACAGCCAATGAAAACACTGGGTGGTAAGTGAGGGGAGTGGGTTAACAAGAATACAGTGTACAAAACTACAAGTGAGATGTGGAACTAAGCTCATCACAAAACCAATTATATTGCACACTCATGGCAACACTGTGACGAGTAATAAAACCACGTAATGAGATATTATGGATGTTATGAGGAGGTTCAAACATGTCGCAAGTACACAGAGCAATATTTGAAAATGCAGCTCCCTTGCTGGCATTGATCCGTTTTCATTTTAACTATACCAAATTACTATATAAAAGGACACCGCCACCAACCCCCCCCCCCCCCCTCACACAAACTAAGGGCACTCCAAATTTCATATGAAACATTCCAAAGTGGCATTCAAAGAGAACTTACAGCATGCACCCTTAAATCTCTCAAACTTTGATGTACTTACAATACAATATGGCCAACCTTCCTTGCTCTATGGGCCTACTGTGTACCAATTGTTGTATTTATCAGGCAGGACACAAAAGCAATTTCAACTGGGGTCTTTTAGAATATGAAGGTTATTGCAATTTCCAAAAGAACAACCTAGGGTAACTTCTTTCGTGGGTTGCAGTAAACACGTTTTGGTGTAAAATAAGGACTAAATTTCTCACTTGAATTTTCTCGAATGATTGAAAACAAAAGGAAAAAAAGCTCTTATAATGAAACAATATCAGTAGAATAATTCACAACCTGTTGTAAACTTAACGATTCCAATGCTAAGCTATAGTAAGCATCACTGCAACTAATGTTATTCATAGGGTCACAGATTAATTAATAATCCAAAAATTAATGACATGCATAAAAACGTTCTTGGTGAGAAGTATTGCAGCTGTTGACCAGAAAAGGTTCCCTCAGAAGTTCAACAACCTTTGAATCTAAAAAACGATTCATGCTTGGAATTGTTTTTCAGATTTTCTTAGTTGTTTTTTTCAGTTGGTGTGCATAATTTGCAAATGCTGCAACGAGGGGCCGATTTCACAAAGAGCCAAGATTGATTTAAACTACAAGTCAATCGCAGTTGCTACGCATAGTGTGATGTCACAATACAAATCACTATGGCAATACTGACAATTTGCCTCGTGATGAATTTTATTGCATTATAAAATCGGCCCCAGATTCATGCATGAATCATTTCTCAGATTTCTGAGGGTTGGTGCTTGTTTGTTCCTCAAATGCTGCAGCTAGAGATGCAGTTCTGCTGTCACCTCCTTAATGTGGATGGTTTTCATTTTCTTATGAAAATACTGTGATAGTTTGTTGTTGTTTTCTCAGCAAGTAAAGACACTGTTTTCACCTGAAACTTCTACACATGTTCGAAAGTAACTCTTCCTTTACTTGGCTTCATAAGAACCTACACATTGACCGAAACTATATGACCCTAGTGTACCTTTACTCTAACAAATGTTGTAAAGTCTAATATCTACAGCAAAACCTCCACAGCAAACTTTTACTTTTAGTTTTGATGTGTTTGTTAGTGTACCCAATGATGAATGAAACTGAGGCTGTGAATAAAATAGACTGGTTCCTTTTATGTTCAACATAACCACAGTACACCGACATGGACCATGCATGACAGGGAATCCAATGAAGGCACAGTTGTTCGAGTATCACCACCACAGGGAATGAATTTGTCCAGTAACTTTGCATAGCAAATTATTTATATCTAGAACTTTTTTTGTGCCAACTGAGTGCCCCAAAAAGTTACAATATAATTAATTTTGGCTATGCCATACCAAGGAAATCATTCACTGATGGAAAGTTGTTCAATGATCACTGTTGTGTACAAATAAAAACAAGTGTTGTTTATATGAGCTTGATGATAACAGGGATGTGAGAGTCAATGCTGACAAAAAGTCTAAACTGGGATCCAGATCTTTAAGAGGTACATTGAAATGATGGCATTTCCACCTTTTGGTAACCCCTGGGAGTTTTAGATTCCACAGAGTATTTGGGAGTATGATCCTCCACTAGAGAAGAAGCTCAAAGAGCAGGATGCACCCTAATCTGGGGAAATTTACAACAGGAAAACTTTCTCATCCCTGTGTGACGACTTCCCTTTCCCATCACAAAACATCAAAACAACTCCCCTACCCCTAGAACCAGAGGTTCACTCCGCTAACGTGGAGGAGAGCGGAATAAACCTCATACTTCTGAGAGTACAAACACACACACCATGCAATGGTCTGACTTACCTTGCACATTTATTGTATTCACTGACATAACTATTATCCAGACAGAGACAGCATCCCCTGGGCTCTATACAGAAGGTTAAAGAACTAAATTTACTTCCTTCACAATACACTCAGCAAGAATGTCATTCCCTTTTGCTTGATTTGTATCAAACCAAACTTTTTAAGTTGACCAAGAATGATCCTATGGTAACATTACTGATTCAGAAACAATGACTACATGCAGTGACATAACTGCTAGCCAATAAACAGACAGACTCCTTTTGTCATCACTGCAATGTTTGGCAGTTTCTATGGGAGTTCAACCTACTATGCATTACGTATTCATAGTGCCCATTCAATGGCTAATCAATAACTAGCCTCAATGATAACACACACTGAATCTTAGTGGGAGGCTTAACTTACAGTCAGGTAATGATAATAAGGGGGGCAGCATGGAGGCAGAAACAGAACACCTTGCTTTTAATTCTACCTCCATGCTTTATGAAAAGAAGCCATTTGTTTTGAAGCATTACACACAAGAAAAACAACATTCACTGCTGCAACTTATCATCTAAAATTAACTTAATGTTAATTTAGTGTTTTACCCTACACTGATGAGGGTAATCATGAAGGGCATATAGTCAGTACTTTCCCTCAAGTGGAATGTTTTTTTCTAATTGTTTTTGAGAACTTTGAAAGATTGTTTTTTTATGGGTAACTTTCTGCAGAAATGGGGAGAGTGGACAGTCCTGCAGCTGATTTCATGAACACTAGGATTTATCCTATCCCGAGTTAGGACGAGTAACTTTCAGCAGAATCGGGGAGAGCGGGGAGAGTGTTTGTTAGAGCATCAAATTCAAGTTCTGGTGCTGATTCACCGGAGTGTGGGTTTGAATCCTGGTCGTGACACTTGTATCCTTGAGTAAGATACTTTACTATAATTGCTTCTCTTCACCCAGGGGTATAAATGGGTTGATATTGTGAATGAAAAAGCCTTTGGAGCGATATAAACTGTTGCCCAGGTTGTATGCTGAGAAACATTGCAGGGATGTCATTGGCTCTATATGACCAGGGCACTAATGTAAAGGACAATCATACGGTTATTGTGAAATGCGCTAAATAAGAGTTATTATTATTTATTATTAACTAAATCCTAACTTAGGATTAATCTTAGGGTTTGCATGTTACAGTGCAAGATTAATCCTAAGTTAGGAAGAGTTTGGTGAAATCGAGGGCTGGACCATTTGATTGTTCCTAGTGTAATTTTTTACTTAACAAAAAAAGTTAATTACTTTTCCCCCCTATAACCATCCTTGATTTTGTCCTTTGTGCTTCCACTTTTTTTTTTGGGGGGGGGGGGGTGTCAGACCAGCCCTCAAACCCCACCCCATGTTTCACTCTTAATTATTTACCCCTTGCTTTTTTTCTGTGTCCATAGGTCCTTTTGGTTTGTAATTGTTTGCAAAAGCTAATAATATTTTCTCAGTTTAAGATTTAAAAAAAAACAGCTTTTCAGAATACTATTCACATTCTAGGCTGGAGATGTTGAAGGTGCTTAATCAGGCCAAAAAGAAAACAAAGCAATTAAGCCTCATGCTCTTTTATTTCCTTCCTTCATTCTTCAATTATCTTTCTGTGTTGAGAGGGTACCTGATTAAGTGAATACTGGTCAATCCACATTATGCATTTAGTGGTTGGTATTCTGCCTTACCCAATATTGACCAAAACACACTTATGACAAGATCCCTGTAGATCAAATAGCCAGAAACCAGATTGTTATATAACATCTCCTACAACCTTGCTATCTATACAAGACTCTGTTACCAAACAAGCTCTATAGTACTCTAGTCATAGATAAATGTCCTTGCTCTGTACATGCATAGAGCTCCATGCTCTGTGCTATGATCCATACATGCATATTATACGTTTACACAGGCATGGAAATCTGTAAAACGTTTAGCTCCACATTTAAACAAACTTTTAATTTAAATGTGTACTGTGGGGTGTTTTTAAAGATTAGACCTAATTCTTGAAGACATCTTGCTTCACTATTCTTACATCATAAAGAAAGAGCTCGTATGGACCTGTGTACAACATGACTGTGATTGTGTAGCTTCAGAACACCATTGTGATGCAAACAGTCCAGGTGAACACAAGAAGATTAAAATTGTGCTTAGTCACACTCGCTCATGGACACGTGGTAAGGATGGGGTCCAATCACCATGTAGCTTCATGGTCACACTACATGTTTGTAGGCCATACTGAGATGATGGAACCATGCCCTGCCATGGAGACGTGGAGGAAGACACAAATACAATTGACACTATTTAGGTTTGAGTAAATTTGTCCGAACCCAAACCAATATACACCCAAACCAAACAGCACCGTATCTCAAAAAGGCTAAAGAGAAAGGACACAGTTCTCATGGTCACTGTATTCAATCTTTTTTGCTCAATTATTTTGAAGCAGTGGGTATTTAGTGAATTCATCCTACATAAATAGAGAAAGATTTAAGTTTTAGGTGACATTCAGAATAGTCAGTGTCAAACAAATTTGGATGTCTTCATATTATAACCCTTTCACTGAAGAAAAGATTGATATATATCAAATGAAAGATATTTTAGATCAACAGTCTCTAGCATCGGTTGTTCTTAATGGCTTTTCATGGCTTTTAAAACAAACAACAATGGTGATTGTCTTGTAAGCATGGCCAGTATTTGCCTTCTTAACTAAGGAATGTATTTTCTGAATTTAAATTTTCAGTTACTTCCTTTGACCCACCCACCTACGTACAATTTAAAAAAGAAAATCAAAACTTGTAAACCTTGACTAATTTCTGAATGGCCCCCCTAGTTGACTAATAATTTGACTGCATGCATATAACTGCCTCATGAATAAGTTGATCCTAAAGTCAACAAAGTACTGTTTATTTATAGGATTACATTGAACAAGATCAGAGTCCAGCTAGTGTCCAAATATGGGCACACAAGAATCGATGACCTCATCTACACACTACATGAACTGAGCTTGCTCAGAAAACAAGAAAGCTTAGATTTAAGTATCAACAAACACCTCCATGGTTTGTCCATGGTTTGTCTGTCCATTCTACCTCCATTGTCTGTCTTGCTAAAAAATGTAACTTAGCATTTTTATTCTTGAGGAAGTTTTCTGTAAAGTGGAACTTTCAACAGCAGGGTGATGATAATTGTCAAAGACTAGTGCAGTATGTTGTTAGTGTATTTATTGTTATTGGTTGTTTATTTGTTTGCCTTTTGTTTTTTGTAAAACACATCACTACCAATTGGTATTTCTTTCAGTTATAAAATGTGCTATACTTGTATAAGATTTAGCTTTTATTATTAACCTCACTTGGTTTAATTATATTTCAAAGCATAAAAAAACAAACCTGTGAAAAATTTGCTCAATTTGTCATCCAAGTTGCAAGCAAATTATGATAAAAACATAAATGAAGAGCTCATTTTAAAGAAATAAATTTGATATGCATGGTATCAAAATAAAATCAATTTTTTTTCAATCAATTTTTCTGTTTGCTGAGGCCTATAGCCCCCACATTTTGGTTCAGTTTTGTTTTGTTTTAATGCATGTAAATTCTTTAAGGGATATTTTAGCCTTTGAAAACTGCAATAAAAGATTTGCTAATTTTCAAGTATGTGATTTGGCATGATGTTAGAACTAGTTATTAGAGGCCTATGATCTTATTCAACATTCACCACAAAAAGTATGTAAATTAATAAAAGGGTTGTTTAAGTCTTCTTCATAAAACTGGACACAGCAATAAATTGATGTCTTTTATCATCGTTAGTCTAATCTCAATATTGACCAAGTAACCTATTACATGATTGCATCAATTCTCTGACATTTCCTGTTATCATAAAGCCCCACACAGGAAACTCAATTATCAAAATCCCGCCATCTACACAACAAACAATTTTATTACTAAAAACATAGAGCTTTAAAGCTCTATGTCTAACAATTACCTCATCCACTGAAGTATTTAGCTCAGTAACACATGACTGACTCGGAGCTCTGTGGTTTAACAATTACCTCATCCCCACTCTCCGAGCTCTGTGGTTTAACAATTACCTCATCCCCACAGCTCAGAGCAGCAACGTGGAACTTGTCAAGCATGACATCATATCTTTCCATAATTTTAAACCTATAGGCACATGTTTGTATAAGAGGTTTTTTCTTATCCCTTCTCTATTTTTAATCCCAAGTTTCTCTATATAGCACCCTCTGAGTTTATTTGAAATCTAAGGTTATAATAAGAACCAAGTCAGATCTTTAACATTTTAAATAGAAATTGAATTTTTAATATTCTTTTTGTATCCAGACTTTTACACAAAACTTGTACAAATGACTTAATAACTCAAAACTTTGTGTTCTTGTAGTGTACACAACACAATACATAAAATTACTATGACAGATTGTCTTTGCTCTGCGATTGAACTGATCTGATGCAACCACTAAAAACAAGCTCAAAACAACAAACAACCTGAAAGGTAAATTTGGCACTTGTCAAAATTGAAAGCATAATATTATTATTAGACCAGAACCCATAACTAATTTCTGAAACCATGCCTGTGTATATGTCTCAAAATATCAATCTGTCCCAATTTATTTCTCAGAATAATCTGAAAATGAATTCTAAATTAGTCAGTTCTTTGTTTGAAGATGCAATAAAAGATGTTCAACAACCTCTTTTTAGTTCCTGTCATTTCCTAATCCTATGAATCACATGAACAACTTAACAAGTTGGCAGAAACATTTATTACAGTATTCAAGGACAGAGATGTAAAACTGTGCTGAGATTACCATTTATGGTATAGGCCTATACCCTTTCATTAATAGCAACAACTATGTTGTAGTCCCTATAAAGGAAGTGATGTAATTCTTTCCCACCTTATAAAATATACAGAACTCTGGATCTGGTCAATACTGTACAATCACGTGAAAAAGGCTACGTACCAATGTACAGGACAAGTGTGCATCCATGGGCTGTATAGTGCTTTTAAATTGTAAAGTGAGCTCATTGACTATTTGTAAATAGTTGTCCTGGTGGGTTTTGAATGTGACGACTGATTTGGCACTTCTAATATGAACTGGCAGGGCATTCCATTCTGGGACAGTTCGTGGGTATGAGTTGAGAAAACAGTTTTTATTAGCTGGAATACGGGAGTAGGTGTGTATTTTCGAAGATTGCATTGATGTCAACAATGGTTGATACTTTGTATGTAATTTGGAAGTCCATGAGATTCATAATGGAGAATAACGGCCTATTGCTTCATGATTTCATAGAAGAGCTGTTAACATTGGCATTTTGCAATCAGGGGGATGTGTACAACAACAATCATGGAGATACTTAGAATCATTCAACATAAACTAGAGAAAAGGTTTCCACAATCATGAAGATTTGCAAATGACTGTTTGTGTACGAATCAAAACAAGGAAGGACAAATTGGATTCATTTTCACTAATTTTAGGAAACTTTCTGTTGTTACCATATTCATAGAATGCAGCTTTTTATGCGCCCTTTGACTGTGCCAGCAATATTTTTTATCCAGGTTTTTTTTTCCCGCAACTTTCAGAACAATTTATTTTATACATTGTAAATATTTGTCTCTCCTTAATCAATTATTTCTTAAATAATGTGAATTAGTGTGATTTTTTCTTATTTTTTAATCTCTGTATATTTTCCTGTAATTCGACCTCCGGTCGCCATGGGAATTTGTTTTTAAAATAATAAACCAATTATGAATGAATGAATGAATGAATATATGAATATTCAGAAAAAAGGATTATTCCATCAAATTATCTCATTCACACACCCAGAGACCCACTCAAAAGTTATAGAGTAAAATTTGCCCATATTTGGGAATGCAAACTGAGCCCATCCATAAAGCAATAAACTCCATTGTCCAGTCATGCATCACCCCATGACGCAGCCGTTATATAATCTCTTTCAGAGAACTACAGAGCCTCTGTTTATTTAGTATCATAGAGGGGACTGATGAGATCATGTCTGGAATTAACTGTGTATACATGATGGATGGACCTTGTAATGAAAGTAGAGAGTTGGCTACAAAAAAGTTGGTCATAAAAAGGTGTGCCAGTGCACACTGGACCAATAGGGGGTTGGCCCGTTTATGTACCTCAATGGTTCAATCAATTTAACTTGTCCAACATTTTAAGACAAAAATTGAGGAGAATTCTTTGTTAATCCAATAACAATTTAAATGTAGCTCTCCAATAAAAAATAAAATTGTTAAGATTCGAAGATTAAGAATTAGATTTTAAAACTTACATTAATTATAGACCCAGTGACAGGGGCGCTGTAGTACTAGGGGATAACGGCAAATTTTGAAGAAGAAAAAAAGAGTACAGCACCCCAGTAACTGGATCTTCATTAATTATGGATGTTTAAACCATCTATCACATTGATAGATTTTTGTGATTTTAGCATGGCAGCTCCTCCAGCTAAAAACAATTAAAGAAATTCATAAAACTCATGCTAAATTTACTTATTCAAAGGATGGAGGAAGAATTCTTACTTCATCATGGTCAAAGCGAGACTTTTGGAAAGTTTTATTTCTACCTGCTGTATGGAATTGTTGTTTAAATACTCATACTGAGACAATTACAAAAATCACTTTAAACAGCAGCAGTGTCACGTCTGTTTACTTTTGAACTGCCTGTGGATTTTCACTCGGAACTCTGGAACGTTTTTCCTACCTGGAGTGGTATCTTACACAAGATGTCAATTTAAATAACTAACGGCTAGCGCTCAATGCACAAGCTTGGTCAGGGAACCATAACCTTACATTTACAAGCTTTGCTTCTTTATCATGGGTCCCCCACAGTTTCATGAATGTCAATGCTTATTATTCATTTAATCAGTCTACTATCAAACAACTTTCTTAATTTCCAACTTACATTGCCTTTGATTTGATATTGACTGTGGTTTTGATACTATGGAAATAAACTGATTGATTGATTGATAGGCTACTATTTCAAAACAAATATTAGGCCATGATTATTGATTAGGCCTATAGTCTATACACAAACTTCCGCAGTGCCACCAGCAGCTAGCCTAGACTGCCAAAAACATAACAACTAAAAACATGCACAATTAGTGAATTCGGATCTAAAAATTCGGATCCAGTCAGCCAATCATCAATCAATCCATCAGTTTATTTCCAGTCCATCAAAATCACAACATTATTAACCACATACATGACATATAGGCTATAGCTAAGCATTCAAAACTAAACTGCGCATTCTCCCTATCAATCTATTCTTTGTTTTCTGAAATTCACTCACGACTGAAGATAAATGTCAAAAAAAGAGTACGCGTAACGCTGAACAGCGCCACAGCACAGGGACTGGAAAACATGTACTCCTAGTATTAGTAGTTATAGCCTCTAGAAAGCATCCATCTTTTTCTTAAAAGTTCAGTTCAAAGAATCAAACTCATCTTATCTGACTCTGTCTGACCCCCTCCTCACCACCGTCAATGGGATGTATCAAATGTATCATCATGCATGATGATGGTCTCTAAAAAAGACTCTACTCCCCCCATCCATCATGGAGGAAATAATTAAATTAGCATGTCAAAAATCCATCATGATCATGATCAAAAATATTTACCTGTGTTATTACTCCTGTTGGCTGTCCTCTACTCAATGTCCCTTGCCCATGCCAGAGCTAGCTTCGGACAACAATAAATGCAAAGGAAATTGCTTTTCGGATTCAACAAGCCTTCTCCGTTCCGTGTGTGACGCGTGACGTGTGTCGTTGTTTTTTGCGTTCGCATTCTCCTCCTCACATCGCGCCCGCGCCGTCCGTCCCGTGTACAAAAAAAAGAGATGCGCGAATCTACACCTAAACTTTAACAAGTCCACTCACAAAGCAATGACGCACAGGTGAGATGCCGCGACGTCTATATTAGGGTGTGTTATGTTAGTGTCAAAATTGACTTAATCAAGTTTATTGTAAATGGTCCACCTGGCAACTAACAAGATGGCGGATGAAAAAGGTAAAAAACTACTTTCAGTTGCGGCAATGACGTCTCAAGAACTGGCCAAACTTGCACTTGAGGATGCGATGCTGGCAGAACACTCTAGCGGAGAGGATTCTTCAGGAGATGATGATGATGATATTCGGTATTTATTCTGCAGTAACGTAATCTTAGTCCTCGAACACAATAGTCTTTTCTGTCCAGTTTCCGGACTAGTAAACAAATGCCAACAAGAATTTAGAAATGGATTGGAGTTGGACTCCAATTTGGAGGTGTAGTTTGAAAACTAGAAAGAACTGTTAAAAATTAATTCATTGGTTTGTCCATGGAACACGATGATCGCAACTAAGAACTGTTTGTATGAATTTTGAGTGATTTTAATGAATTTAAATTCAATTTAAATCATGATTGAAAAGAAATTTTAAATTAATTGATAGTTTAAAATTAAAGGATTATACTAGGATAGTAGAGAGTTTGTGATGACTTAGACCAGACCCAGTAACTGGGGCACTGCAGTGCCCTCTTTACCTTATTTTAATGTTGGCGCCTTCTTGTTCTTCAGTTGTTTACATTACAATGCAATCAGCAATTAATTTTGTAGGATTTTTTTCGAACATCCAGTTCCAGGGATTCCTTCCAGCTTTGAAAAAAACAAAACAAAAATGCTTGAATGAAATTGCCTACAATTTTCAATATACGTCAAAGTTACCACCCAAAGATGCTTTTAATTAAAGGCTTTAAAAATAGTGCCATCATCATTATATTTGTCCAGAGCTTGGTCCAAGTACAGGTACTTAATATGATTTTTGAATATTTTATGACTTTTTAGGCCGTCCATTGCAGATCAGCAGAAGGTTGGGTTCTTCAGTCAAGATCGAGCCACCCAGACAGAGAGATCGGACATTGTTAACCTCAAAGAAATGACACAAGACATTCAAGGTCTACTCAAGGTATCCAAGAGAAAATGTCAAGTCACTCAAATTGAAATTCCAAACAAATTTACATATTGTTTAAAACCATTATACACTTTCGGTAAACAGTATTGTCCAGGTCCCTCACTTCGTGTATCACAACTTATATATAAAACAACAAACCTGTGAAAATTTAGGCTCAATTGGTCATCAGAGTCGGGAGAAAAATTCCCGGAAAACCCACTCTTGTTTCCGCGCGTTTCGCGGTGTCATGACATGTGTTTAAAATAAATCCATAATTCTTGCTAACGGGAATTTATATTGTTTTACCGTTTTCTCAAAAAGTAGGGCCTAAAGCATTTCATGGACTAATATTTCAAGAGAAGTCTTTCACCATTACCTTCTGTAAACCCTGTAAATTATTTGTATATCTGTGAACTTTTTTTTTTTCTGTACCCGAAAGGGTCCAATGGCTTTAAACAATACCTAGTTAATGTATTAGTATCAGCCCATGTTGTTTTATGAGACTACTTAAAGTTAAATTTGAAACATCTGCTAAGTTCAATTAAATTATTTAAAGTTAACTCTGCTAAATTGATTTACAAATCTTTGATTGGAAATCAACTTACATTTCCTCTAACCAGAATATCAAATGTTTTCTCAATAACCTTGAGTATATTTCAAATACTTAAATTTGTACAAGAAGACAACAATTTACTTTCTCATTTCAGGAGTCTCAAAGATTGAAACGAGAATTAGCAGTAACAAAACAAGTGATGCAAGCTGACTATGAGAACAAATTGCAGGAGAAGACTCTAGATATGTATGTAAGAATCAACGAAAGAGTCGAAGAGCTACAAAAGATGCATACTGAGGTACAGTCAGTTCAGGGTTAAGGCTTGCTGCTCAAAATGTTTACTGGACCAGAATTGTTTTTATATTATGACCAGAATCAAAGTGAGAAAAAAACGTCTTTGAAAAAAGTACTTTAAGACATATTAGAATGTTATTTTGTCATTAAGGACAAAGAAAACTTTGTTGAAAAGAATTTAAAGTTTTATTTTTTTTAAAGCCAACATTTGAAGACGATATTTCTAAGAATGAGGTATTATTATAATTTAATTGTAGAACACAAGACCTCTTGACTTGTCCGTCCATGAGTTAACTTGCCCGACACTATAACTAGTTGCTTCAGGCTTGTGGTCCAGTGTATAACTAGTGGCTTCAGGCCTGTGGTCCAGTGTATAACTAGTGGCTTCAGGCATGTGGTCCAGTGTATAACTAGTGGCTTCAGGCCTGCGGTCCAGTGTATAACTAGTGGCTTCAGGCCTGCGGTCCAGTGTATAACTAGTGGCTTCAGGCCTGCGGTCCAGTGTATAACTAGTGGCTTCAGGCCTGCGGTCCAGTGTATAACTAGTGGCTTCAGGCCTGTGGTCCAGTGTATAACTAGTGGCTTCAGGCCTGTGGTCCAGTGTATAACTAGTGGCTTCAGACCTGTGGTCCAGTGTATAACTAGTGGCTTCAGGCCTGTGGTCCAGTGTATAACACGTGGCTTCAGGCCTGTGGTCCAGTGTATAACTAGTGGCTTCAGGCCTGTGTTCCAGTGTATAACTAGTGGCTTCAGGCCTGTGGTCCAGTGTATAACTAGTGGCTTCAGGCCTGTGGTCCAGTGTATAACTAGTGGCTTCAGGCCTGTGGTCCAGTGTATAACTAGTGGCTTCAGGCCTGTGGTCCAGTGTATAACTAGTGGCTTCAGGCCTGCGGTCCAGTGTATAACTAGTGGCTTCAGGCCTGTGGTCCAGTGTATAACTAGTGGCTTCAGGCCTGTGGTCCAGTGTATAACTAGTTGCTTCAGGCCTGCGGTCCAGTGTATAACTAGTGGCTTCAGGCCTGTGGTCCAGTGTATAACTAGTGGCTTCAGGCCTGCGATCCAGTGTATAACTTAAGCCCTACATGACCAGATTAGTTTGCACTTACTACTTTTGGTTTCTCTTGTATTGCAGAGAGTGGAAGTAGTGCGTCGAAGCTTTCGTCAACAAATGGCTGATGCTATAGTTAAGCTCAACAATGATTGGAAGGTAGTTATTATACAATTCGCACTTAGAGACCCAACAAGAAAAAACCCCAAAATATTTGAGTTTCAAACTTTGGGTGTTCTGTTTTATTAGATGCCACTAAAAATTTCATTTATATAACTGATGCTTATGTCAAGTTTCATCCAAGTGAAATTCATCCATTTCAATCATGTTATTTTCTCTTTTATCTAATTCTGACAAGTTTTCTCAATTCATCTTTCTTTTTAGACTCATGCAGGACTTAAAATGCAAGTTGAACAGAAGCGTCTATCCAATAAAAATGAGCAGATTGGTGAGGACTACGTGAAGCTACAACAGCAGGTTGCACAGCAGGAAGGTATCATTGATATGCTACGTATGCAGGTTGCACAAATAGCCCAGGTAAAGTTAACTTTGTGACTCAGAAACTCGCCATTTGAGTTTTAAACTGCCATTAGTGAGGATTACTGCTCAGCGGAAAGTTTATCAAGAACTGAATCATGAAAACGTGTTGGTTCTGGGAAGAACCAATGGTTGACAAGTCAACGATTCTTTTCAGAACCAACACTACTGAAAAGAGATTTTAACCCTAACCTCACCTAATTATACTTCCACCATGCAAAGTTTCAAATCCTACCTAAGAACTGAATCAATTTAATTTTGAAACAGTTTTCTTTTTAAGTGGTAAATTCAATTATCTACCTTCTGCCCAAGTAGAAGTTAAAAAACAGGACAGTTTTTTTCAGGGCTGAGAATTTTCCTGAATTCCGAAAATCTACTCCGCGGTAGTATAATATAAAGCAATACAGTTCTCTAAATCTACCTGGCAAGTAGATACACATATGGTGTTACTGCAAACCAAATATATTATTATCGATGTTATAATTTATTGTAATGCTTAGGAGCCAAGGAGTGAAGCATCTACACCCAGTGCTGTTTATGAAGTTGAACATCTCCGAGATGAAATGGGGACACTACAGCAGAGAATAGATTCCATGGAGGAAGCAATGGATATTAAAGATGATCAAATAGAAGAATTTAGTAAGTTTCTCCTGACAGTGTTTTGTTACAAACACCATAAAGACCAGTTCATACTTCCTGAATTTCCATGCTTCACAATTGGAAAGGTAGCACGTACCGATTATTGCGTCACAAAAAATTTGTTGTGCATTCGCAGGAAGTATGAAGCGGGGTTAAGTCTCTTCAGTCCCATCCAGTAAGCCAGTGCCCTCATTAATTATTTCAAGACAACTGCTCTGCAGTGATGTAGTTCACTTTCTAAATTCTTGCATAGCTGCATCTAGGTGTAATTTTCACCGTTATTTGTGTTTTGGTAAACAGACAAAGAAGTGAGCAAAATTACCAAGGAACTTGAAAAGGAGAGAATACAAGTCAAGCAGGTAAACTTTTATCCAACTAATTAATAATAATAACAAATTCTTATAAAGGGCATTTCACAATAACCGTCTCAATGCTTGTCACCTGGTCATTGGGCCAATAGCATCCCTTTATTCTTTCTCAGCTCCAGGGGGAGTATACAACCTGGGCTACCGTTTTACAGTGCTCCAAAGGCTTTTTTCATTCACATATCAACCTCTACCCTCTTAGGTACCCATTTATACCCCTGGGTGAAGAGGAACAATCATAGTAAAGTATCTTGCTTATTGTGGTAATAAAATGCACTCTTGTTTTGCTACAGAGTGAAGATTACACAATTTGTACTTGATTTTTACTTGTTATGGTCTCGGTTGCAGCTTCTACATGAATTGGAAGAAGCAAAATCATCCGCCCATCAAGAAATGGCTTCACTCCGAAGGAATGTGAGTTTCTGTAGTTTATCTTTCTAGTTATTGTAAATAAGTTTCCATACCTGTCTTTAATTGACTTGGTAGTGTCAGTTTTGGATACCTCAAAACAACTACTGATGTTGAAGAAAAGTGGGGAAATTTGATTAAAATTTGAATTTTGGTTTGATCTATTTCAGGCTGATAAACAACGCCTTCAGATGGAGAGGGAGATGCAAGACAAGATGTCAAAAGCGAGGGATGAGGTAAAGAAATTTGTTTTCTATTTCATTAAACCGTTCATGTTTTATTTGATTCATATGCTCCTGTTGCATATAATCTTTTAATTCGGCAGATTTAACCTTAACTTCTTTGTTGACTTAATACCTTCATAACTTTTTACAATAAACTTTGAATGACAGGAATGGTTTATTATCTCGTTGACTCTATGTATTCTTCCATTATATATAAGAAACCTGTCAAAATGGTTATGATAATGTTGGCAATCCAATTGATGAGGAAGATTCCTTCAAACTATTCATTTGAAATCTTGTAATTTTCAGATTTATTCAACAAAGGAGCAGGAGCGTCAAAAAGTTTGTTTCAATTGGAAATTGTTGTCATTGTCCTTGTTGAATGTCTGCAATATTCATGTATTCATGTTGAAAAGATTTTGTATCAATATTCATTATACTCATGCATACTCAGTAGTTGCCAGAGCACTGACAACCCACCCTGTCATATTGGTTTTGGCAAATCAGCAATTCATTTATGTGTTTTTTTTCTGTACAGCATCACTTTATAAATTGTGTTAGCGTGCCTGCTTCCCCCAAACTGCATGTTATTGTAAACAGCAACTGTTTAATGTTGAATGAAGTTGAATTGATGACTGTCCAGCACAGAACATTTCAGCATTACATCATTTGTCTGCAAAGTTCCGTACCATGTCAGAATAATCCTCACCATGACATATAATGCACATCTGAGTATTGCAATGTACTCCAACCATACACAACATTGTTAATGGCCTGATGTTTGGACCCTAGCAGAGTCTTTCTTTCTTACTTCAACCATGTATTGTAACATCAATTCTCAAAACTTAATTGTAATTAATTCATGAATTGTTTAGCACATTATTATTCAATTAATGTTGCTTCATTTTTACCGAGTCTATTTTATTTGATATGCATTCTTGCACATTTCCCCTCCATGATGTTTAGCAATATGGGTTATTGTCGCGATGTGAGAAGCTTAAAACATGTAGGCCTACTATGCTCCCAAGAAAGTGCCTCAGCTATATTTCAAGTTTTTGTTGCTTGTGTTTGTTTGTTTGTTTGGTTGATTGGTGGGTTGTTTTGGTGGTGGGGGAGGGTTGTCCATTGCAAATGCTGCTTATTTAAAAAATTGCCACAAGTCAAAATTGCATTTTTTATCTTTCATTATCTTTCATTTTTTTTTTGGGGGGGGATGTGTCCATTGCAAATGCTGCTTATTTAAAAAATTGCCACAAGTCAAAATGGCATTTTTTATCTTTCATTATCTTTCATTTTTTGGCGGGTGTCCATTGCAAATGCTGCTTATTTAAAAAATTGCCACAAGTCAAAATGGCATTTTTGATCTATCATTATAAAGATTACGTTGTTGCCGAAGACTGTATGAAGAACTTGCAGCCAGTTTGATTTCATAAATGCTACTTGAGTATTCGTTTTCTCATTCATTGAATCATGTTCAAAACACAAAAATAATGTGTGAATATTTTGTTTTGTTCAAGTTTTTAACCGAACCAATAAGTGATGTTGGTTGATATTTTTGGTTGATATTTTTGTAACATTTGTTTAACAGATGGTTGGAATTGCTCGTAAACATGCTAAGGAACAACAACAACAAGAAGAAGAGAGATTGCGACTGTTAGACGAACAACGCAAGACGGCACTAGCTCTACAAAAGAAGGTATGGTGTTGCCCCCCCCCCTCTCACCATTGAGGCTTGCTACCAGCTTTCTGTATTGAGGACTCTTACTTTTAACCCATATATTTTATATAGTTTATTAATAGAAGTTATATTAAGCTGTTGCAAACTGCTTACCAAGTATAAGGATTTATGGTATAAATGCAAACAAATAGTTATGGACAGACGTTTAGACCCTAGCAGAGTCTTTCTCGAAGTTGCCTTTAAGAAAGATTCTATGATCGAAATTCCAGGCCATTTACTATTTTGTTTATAAGTTTATATTGGATACATAGATTTCCAAATTTGTCTAACCAAAAGAGTGCATCAAACGAGCAATTCTGTGATGTGGAGAGTATCCATGTATCATAGTTATACTCGAATCAAGCATTAAACACAAATAACCAATATTGACATGATTAATAGAGATTCATGGTTTTTTATTCTTTCCATCAATAAACACAGGAACGAGAGAGTGCCTTAGTTGCTTCTAAAAGTGACACAGATCTCTCCAAATTGAAGAAGATTGAAATCTTCCTGAAGCTAGAAGTAGAACGGTGAGAATTTTAGTTTTATTTCTGATTTTATGTTGGGAGACTTCTATTTTCAACGTTAGTTTAAATCTTTTCATTTGTGAACATGAAAGCTATTTTGTGTAGTCAGGTTGGTGTAGTGGTATCTTTCCTTGCCTTCCACCGTTAAGACCCCAGTTTAATCCAATCTCTGGAACATGTGGATCAGGTTCCAGGAATAATTCTCTGTGGTTTTCTTTCGACATTTAAACCTGAAACTTCCTTCCTTGTCTTGTGGTTCTTGCCTATTAGAGTGATCGGGGCTCTCATAACCATAATACATGAAATGAACATCCTATGAACACAGTCTTTGTGCATCGTTAACAAGCAATTCTTTTTTATCAAGATTACTGCTCAAAGTCTTAATTTCATTTGTAGTTAAAACTTACACTTTGTAAAATAAAGTTTGCATTTTATTTGTTTCTATGATACCATGTTTACAGGTTGAAGAAAGAGCTTGCCAGAACAACTAAAATGTGGGAAAAGAAATTTGCCATTCTGCAAAAAAGGTGTGTTTGCCATCTAAACCTCACCATCATTTTATAATGCAATATATTGCTCTTTAAATAAAAAGTTAAAAAGGAAAAACTTGAGAAGTGAAAAATTACAACTAACTGAATTATCAAACACGACTGTGGCTGGCTTCTATTGACTCTTTGTACATTGATTGTGTTTTTATAATGTACACAGTTTATATGCCCTGAAAGATGAGAGCTTTGT
The DNA here is from genome assembly GCF_902459465.1 of Asterias rubens. Lineage (NCBI taxonomy): Eukaryota > Metazoa > Echinodermata > Asteroidea > Forcipulatida > Asteriidae > Asterias > Asterias rubens. The sequence continues at coordinate 190,745 of NC_047076.1, read as the reverse complement.
GAGACAAACATTGCAGAAACAAGCAGCAACACTCCATCATGCTTCAGTCTCATATTCTGTAAGTATCACAAGTGTAAAGTGTGGACTTTCTTGGCGGCAATGAACTTCTACGATTGCACCCAAACATTTACATGTACCCGGGGCGGGGCAGAGTAGGATTCTATTAACACAGGTGAACTTATGTTTTTGAGGCCTAGGGTTTTTTCATGACAAAAAGCACTGATTAGACAAAAAGATGAATTAAAAAATGAGTTGATATTTAGATTTAAATTTTCGCATCAGGGATGGAGAATAATTCCTGAGTTGTGTGAAAACAAAAACACAGGTTAATCACTAAGATGGGATTCAAACCCCTGACATTTGCATTGCTAGAGCAGAACTCAAGAAAGTACTGAGTATACAGTACTTAATAGTTAATACACATTGATGTAAGGGTAAAAACCAAATTATAGAGTTGCTATTTCTAAGTTTCTATGTTAGTTTGTATGTAACTATGCCTCTTCTAAATTGCATTTTCTTTTTTTAGGCTGATGCACCTCTTGGGGTAATGCCAAGCAGCCAGCCTACCAATACACCCAGGAAACAACATCCCCTGGTAAGCAAAGGAATAATTCTTGTCAATTCTCTTGCATTGTTTAGACATGTGTTGACAAGGTTTTGTAGTGCATTGTATCTATTGAACTCTTAGTAAATGGTACTTGTAATGGTACTTGTAATTTCATTTGTACCCATGTTTTTTTCCAGCCTGGAATAGGTCAGATGTCAAAGGTCAGAGACCCTAGACTTGACCTCATCTCACCTTTTACTGTATCCCCTCCTGCAGGCAGAGGAGTTGAACTCTTCTCAGCTGCAGGTAAGAATTCTATTTAATCTTGATGTAATCCAACAATCTTTCAATTCATAAAAACATGCTTGTGTTTCTGATACCAAGGTACACCAATGCAAAATCATTGAATGGATTCACATGTGCCTAACACAACTGAAAACACTTCATCGTAACACAAGTATTATTTACTTAACGAGAACATAATACTCCTTGTCTTTTCCAACTTAGCTTCCCAAATTGTTGACAATGATGGCGAGGATATTGAAGATTCCTACATCGAAGGTGTCATACCTCTTCCATCGCCTCCACCAAAGTAAGTGCAAGACCATCCTTTTCTTTACTTACCCTACTCCAAGTACCGACATTGAATTTCGAATTTACTCTTTCATGCACTGTTTATTTTAGTGATCATAAAATGGACAAATAATTGTTTATTAATTTTTGCAAATGGCGACCCCACCTGGTTGGGATCTCTGCAATAAGTAGGTCACAATAGCACCCTCAAGAGTACTCTTTCCCATTTTGAAAATAGTGTGGTCGTGCAATTTTTGTTTTTCATTTTACAGAAAATTTTTGAAGGGATTTTAACCAGTCCTTAGCGGCAGATCTTGGGTTGAAACTAATTGATTAGGTCTTTTCTTGTTAACATTTTTAAGATGGAAGCAAGATAGCCGCCCTTCAACATCTGGACAAGTGATTGTTATGCCTACAGCATAAAGACACAACATAAACAGGTACATCAACAGGGTTGGACAAGTGATAGTTATGCCTACAGCTTAAAGACACCGTATCAAAAACAGTTACATCATCAGAGCTATCTAGATCAACCTGGAACGCAAATCACCTGGTTGGTTACATGTGATGACAAATCAGTTGTACATGGTGTACCAAGTATACCTACAGCCAAACCTCGTTGTGGGTTTCTTGAACGGTTGTAAAGGCTAGTTTATGGTCGGTCATGGGATGGTAGCATGGAAAACTGTACGCGTAATAATAACAAAAACACAGGTAATAGTTATAGCCGAGGCATCCGTGCCTCGTCTTTGAAGACAATAGAGTCCTTCAGCCGGACTGAAGTCTCATTCAACAGTGTACATGTACATGTACATGTATTTGCAAAGGCTAAAAGAGTTCAGAAGCTCCAAGCATTATTCTGAGAAGCCCTTGATAATGCCACGATTAGATCGTCTCTCACCGACATTTTGAGAGAGGTCTTTAAAGCTGTTAATCAAACCGTAACCCAACCATAGGAATGATTTACCAAGCCCTCTCGTGGCGAGTCCTTGTATTCTAGCACTCTGTCCAAGATAATTTTTTATTTGTATAGATCTTTTATTTGTATACTTGTACATACTGTATTTGTTTAAGACATCTAATTTGAGGCATCAGTGTCTTGGCGTGAAGACACTGGGGTCCTTCAGTGTTAGACTACTATCCTGGCACAACTTTACTTTTGAAACTCTAGGGGAGATGCCCAACTCGTCTTTCACAGACATTTACAGCAGTTGAAAATATCAGAGAAATTAACAGCAGTTGATCAAACAATGTAAATCTTGGGAACAGTTTCAAACACATTCCGTCCATATTTAAAAAAAATTATTTATAGATAAATATTTATACTTGTGAATACTTCAGTAAGACATTTAAATTCCTTTTGATAAATAAGCAACAAGAGCGTAAATTTGTGAAAGTATAAAATTTAACAATTCAAATTTATACATGTGCATTTGTCGTTCTTTGTTGAGATAAAACCCTTGCCCCTAGTCCCTGTTATAAAACAGTAAAGACGGCATTAAATAAACGACACATCAAAGAATAAGTATTTCAATGTTAATTGATTTTTTCAATTTATTTTATCAGTGCAACAAATCAACATTTCCAAAGGCAAATGGTAACGATCCAAAGACAACTTTACTTCGTATAACTATTTAGAGGAATCCCTGTATTCAAAGGATTACAACAGGCATATGATTTGGCCCTTGGAAGAAAGGATGCGAATTATATATAGTGCAATGGCTGATCCACATGTAACAATGTATTGAAGTGTATTCACATCTCAATACAATTTTGCAAATTTTACTCCAAAGTCAGAAATTTTACCAAAATATCATGTCCGCATGAACACCAAAATTCAGACAGCCCATTTTTTAAATAACAAGAATATGTTCAGTACTTATTCCTCGGTCTGTAGGGCCCCCATATGCCATTATGTTAATTCAAATTTTTTATTGCCAAAAACTTGTTTTGGTTTTGCTATTAGAAAACCTTAAACCTCAGTGATCATATTATGTAACCCATTACACCAACACACACAGGAGTGTAAGAAATTCTAACCAAACAAGCATTCTCCCACACAATCCCCCGTTATTCATAAAATCTCTACCAAATTCTTATTCAAACTGATGTTGCACAAAAACCAAAAACACATTTATTTTTTCAAATCACAAACAATTCTTAACAAAACCTGGTCTTGGACTTCAACGCTCTATAACCTCATATAATTATAATTCTTAGCTGTTAATAATAAATTTCTAAGCCGAGGGATATTCTACATATTGGCAGATACCAATTAGAAGTGAGACCTCTATTGTTCCTCAGCTAGTTTCACGGCTTTTTCTGCCACCTCTTCGATGGGACCCACCATGTTGAAAGCAATATCTGGTAGGTGGTCTTGTTCACCTGTTCAAGAAACACAAACAGAATTTTAGTAATTGATGCATATACAATAGACACAAGAATACTCAAGAGTGATAGTTGTGGGTTTATTTTCAGAAAGGGTGCAACATTTGTAGGATCAGAATTAGTTTGTATGCTACATGAAACGGCAGCATACATGTGGAGCCGATCCAGATTTATCTACCTTTGTTTCTTACACAATAAATGCACAAGGAAAGCATAAGCATGTCTTGATACAAAGGCCCTTGACATTAGAGTCTCAAGTCTGGTATAATTGTACATATTGAGTTGAGTAGCTTTGATTTCTTTGGGTTTAAATATTTTATTACTCATCATGTCCTCAGGCCCAAACAACCCCAACCCCTCTAAAACAATAAAAAGAAAAATCTGACTTCATAACAAATCTCTTACCATCCAAGATAGACTTGAATCCCTTGATAGTATCAGCTAGGGGAACCAGTTTGCCAGGAGAACCAGTGAAGACCTCAGCTACCTGGAAGGGCTGCGAGAGGAAACGACTGATCTTACGGGCACGTGACACAGTGAGTTTATCTTCCTCTGTCAACTCATCCATACCCAAGATAGCGATGATATCCTGAAGAGATCGGTAGTCCTGAAGAGAAGACAAGAAGGAAGAGAGAGTGTTACTAAGATTGTTATCAAATGAGATGACCAAAGTGTACTCCAATAATACTTATATCAGATTTAAATTGGGAAAAACCAATTTGCTGTTGCAAAACAAAATCCCCAAAATAGTAAATGGCCTGATGTTTAGACCCTAGCAGAGTCTTCCTCAAAGAAACAGATTTGTCTTTGATACCTCACAGTAGACACTTCAATACTCCAAGGAGATATTTGTGTGTTACTTTCCAGAAATGGTGCAACATTTGTAGGATCAGTATTAGTTTGTGTGCTACATGAAACAGCAGCATACATGTGGAGCCGATCCAGATTTATCTACCTTTGCTTCTTACACACTAAATGCACAAGGAAAGCACAAGCATGTCTTGATACAAAGGCCCTTGACATTAGAGTCTCAAGTCTGGAATAATGTACATATTACATGTAGATGGAGTAGCTTTTAATCATTTGACGTTTCAACCTTAGCAGAGTCTTTCTCGAAGGCTAAGCACTGCTTCTGGTGTAACAGAAGCAGTCAACTCAAGATTAAACCTGTAACCAATTCCTTATTTCTAACTCGGGTTTGAAACCTTGTTAAGAATTTTTCTTAATCTTCAAGTCGTCTATCAACATTTCATGTTTACCTGAAGAATCTTCTGTACACCTCTTGCAATGCCGTAGTGTTCCTCTCCTACTACGTTAGGGTCCATGATACGGGAGGAGGAATCTAGAGGATCTACAGCTGGGTAGATTCCCATCTCAGCAATACCACGGGACAGCACAGTGGTGGCATCCAAATGAGCAAAAGTAGTGGCAGGAGCGGGATCAGTCAAATCATCAGCGGGTACATAGATAGCCTGCACAGGACAATCAAGAGAAAGTAAGAAGGGAACTTTCAGTATGTTTCAAAACACATTTAAGGTAGTGAAATGAAACAAAATATGTTCCGATTAATAGTTGTAGGATCAGAATTAGTTTGTGTGCTACATGAAACAGAAGCATACATGTGGAGCCGATCCAGATTTATCTACCTTTGCTTCTTACACACTAAATGCACAAGGAAAGCACAAGCATGTCTTGATACAAAGGAGAACACACAACTCTACTTGAAATAATAGGTTTTTTTGTTTACCTGTACTGAAGTGATGGAACCCTTCTTTGTGGTTGTGATTCTTTCCTGCATAGTACCCATGTCAGTGGCCAAAGTTGGCTGGTAACCTACAGCCGATGGGATACGACCTAGCAGAGCAGATACCTAGCAGAAAAAAACGCACATCAGTTAAATACTCAATATAAGTCAATTTGAAGACATATTTCAGAAATTGATGTAATCTTTTAGAGGGTTAGGCCATTTTAATTCTACAAGGGGCACTTCTGTTTGAAAATCTTTAAGTCTATGGGAAACTTTTGAAGGGGGCACATACTACTGATTGCAACACAGTCCTTTGTTGAATCTTCTAGCAACGAGCAGGGTTGTGGTTAGGGAATATGTAGGATCAGACTTAGTTTGTGGGCTGCACTTAGAGACAGCCTACATGTGGAGGTGATCCAGAAATACTGTTCCTTTGCTACTTACACCCTTGTGTACTAAAAACACAAGCATGCCTTATTGCAAAGGTGGCTGTTGAGAAAGACCATACATTAATCCAAGTACAACCATCTTTAAAACCTAATAGAAATCCACATGACATAAGCACAACTGCAAATGGGCATAGTCAAGTCCCGTAGAGTCTATATGCTGCAAGGATTTTCAAATGAAATTCTAACAAAGATATCCACACCAAGAAAAATATCCTCAGGCCTTGACCTTCGCTCTAAAAGGGGCACACCAATTTTCCTCCAGTAAGAGGCACTCGAGGAAAACGTAAGTTTGTATTGGAACCTTGCAGAGGGCAACACAGCAAAAGCACAGAGAACCACGACAATTGCTATGGGTGCTGTGGGTTATTTTGAGGGTTGTATTCTGAATAACTCACCTCTGAACCAGCCTGGGTGAATCTAAAGATGTTGTCAATGAAGAGCAGTACATCCTGACCTTCCTGATCACGGAAATACTCTGCAACAGTCAGTCCCGTCAAAGCAACACGAGCCCTAGCACCTGGGGGCTCATTCATCTGTCCGTATACAAGTGCTACCTACATGGTTTAACAACAAATCATCTTTAAAGGCACTGGATACTCTTGGTTATTACTCAAAATAATTGTAAGCATAAAAACCTACATGGTTAGACAACTAATCTTGTTTGATAGAGCACAAATACTACTAGCACTTCTTTTAAAACTACAAACTATATATTAGTTTGCAACTGTAGGATCAGTATTAGTTTGTGTGCTACATGAAACAACAGCATACATGTGGAGCCGATCCAGATTTATCTACCTTTGTTTCTTACACACTTAATGCATAAGGAAAGCACAAGCATGTCTTGATACAAAGGAGAATACAAACACTTTAAACAATGCAGCATGCAAAAAAACTTTTCATCAACAAAAAAACATCAAACTAAAAGTACACAATTTTGCAACATAATACTGAAATGGCTGGAAGAAAATGTAAGATGACAATATTCATGCTCCTGGTCTGGAATTTCATCTTTGAGAGGGCAAGGCCATTTTCATTTTACAAGGGCCATTTTCATTTTACAAGGGCCATTTCCATTGGTAAATCTTCAAGTCTTTGGAAAACTTTTAAAGGGGCACGAGGTCAAGACCAGGGCAAGGGAGGCCAGAGCGTGTTGCCCCACTGCTTCTAAACAAGCCAGGGGTGAATTTCACATAGAGTTAGAACTAGTCTTATCTCGACTAGCCTCAAGTTTGTGAACTCTTTATGAAATCACCCACTGTTCTCTCATGTCTTATTCGTTAAGTACCTTTGATGTATCATCCTTGAGACTGATGACACCTCCTTCAATCATTTCATGATAGAGATCGTTTCCTTCACGGGTACGTTCACCAACACCAGCAAACACTGAGTAACCACCATGAGCCTTGGCTACATTGTTAATCAACTCCATGATAAGTACAGTCTTACCTACACCAGCTCCTCCAAACAGACCTGTATTAATGGGTTCAAGAAATACACTTACTATCAGAGTCATGTAGGATATTTGTTCCTTGTAAAACACCAAGAACATTTTAGTCAAAGCAACACGAACCCTAGCACCTAGGGGGTCGTCCATCTGTCCATATACAAGTGCTACCTACATGGTTAACGACAAATCCTCTTAAACAGTGCAAAACTATTACTTGCACTTCTTTTAATACTACAAATTATATTAATTTGCAACTGTAGGATCAGTATTAGTTTGTGTGCTACATGAAACAGAAGCATACATGTGGAGCCGATCCAGATTTATCTACCTTTGCTTCTTACACGCTAAATGCACAAGGAAAGCACAAGCATGTCTTGATACAAAGGAGAATGCAAACACTATCTTTAATGCAACATGCAGAAAACTTCTCATTTGCACGGTTGAGTATTCATGTAATCAATTTCTAAAGAACTTACAAGTCTGCACAATAAAGTTATTCTACACTTACCAATCTTTCCTCCCTTGGCATAGGGTGCAAGGAGGTCAACGACCTTGATTCCAGTCACAAGAATTTCCTGAGCGACATTCATCTCTACGAACTCGGGAGCTTCTTGGTGAATAGCGGCTCTCCTAATAGAAAAAAATCGATCAAAAGAAGGGAATCAAGTTTTGCTAAAAAAGAGCATCATAAAGACAAGACACAAATTACACGCCTCTTACACGTCTCTCCATTTCCTTGTTTTCTTTCATTCATGTTGTTTTACCTGAAAATATATGCAATTTAGTATACTTTTTTGGTGGCATTTTCTCAGTTGGCATTTTTAAAACTGTATTTTTATGGAGCTGCCCAATATTTTGTAATTGCATTATCTAGGATAAATCAAGTTTTTAAATTGAGTTAAATGCAATACCTGTCTGTTGCGATAATGCCTCTCTCATCAATGGGTTCACCGATGACATTCATGATACGACCTAGTGTCTCTGGTCCAACAGGAATCCTAATTGGGGAACCAATGTCAAGACATTGATCACCACGTACAAGACCCTCTGTTCCATCCATAGCAATGGTTCTGCATGTGTTCTCACCTAGGTAACAGATAATCAGTCATTTTTATAATCAGTCATTTTTGTTAACTTTAGCAGTTACTTTTACACATGTTTTTATGACTTTAGAACATCTAAGCAAGCAAGTCATGATAAATATTACTAAAAATAATAGCTGGAGTATAAAAAAAACCACAGTTCAACCATTTACTATAAAGAAAAGTGTTTGTGACCCTTAAAAGATCAAACAAGAATCATAAAAGATTACAACTCGGGTCATGTCGGACTAGATCAAATTTCTATGCTTCAAGGGCAAGTAGCATACATACATGGATACAGTCCATCTTTATTTACCTTTGGATATTACACAACCAGAGTTGATTTACAGTGGCCGTGTCTTTGAACAAAGGACTACAACTTTAAAGTGTCTAAAAGAATCCCTCCTTACCTAGATGCTGGGCAACTTCTAGAACCAGCCTAGAGGTACGACCTTGAACCTCTAGGGCATTAAGAATGGGTGGAAGACCTTCATCAAACTGAACATCTACAACAGCTCCGATGACTGCAACAATCTTTCCAACAGCCCCACTCTGGGCCTGTTCTTTGGCTTCTGCTACATAGTTGCGTCCTATACAAAAAGGAATATACAATTTAAAAAAATGATTGCTTTTATTGGTATATAAACAAGAGAAGAGCTGTATAAGAAATATTGAGACTACAAAATAAATTTAATATAGATTTAATTTGTTTTCATACTTTCCTACCCAACAAAGTAAAACAAGTCGCAAAATTAACTTCAAGAGATATGCTGTATTTTCATAAAGCCACTTATTTAAACAAACATTTGTTTCAATTTAATTAATATTATTATTTTAATAAAATAAATGACACAAACAACAGAGGCATTTAAATAAATCATTGTTGAGTTTTGCAAATAAAAACATTCTCAAATTGAATCAAATTCAAACTAAAAATTGTATTTCATGACTAAATGGAGGTTAATTTTGGCATATTTCCCTTAAGTTCTACATAGGTTTCCTTAAGTTCCACATAAAAACTTTATTCAGAAAAATAATTCTAAATGAAAGCCCAATTTAGGAAAATAACAAAAATTTAAAATAACAGACTGAACTTGCAAGACTGACAAAGTATGATCAATTGATAAGTTGTAGGATCAGAATTAGTTTGTGTGCTACATGAAACAACAGCATACATGTGGAGCCGATCCAGATTTATCTACCTTTGCTTCTTACACACTAAATGCACAAGGAAAGCACAAGCATGTCTTGATACAAAGGAGCACATAAAATGCTAGCGACATTAGAATGGTTGTTAGCTTTTTGTTTTTACCTGTACAGAGGTGATGAAACCTTATTTTGTTAACTTCAAAATTCTACACAGCAATGGAAGGCTAGTTCAAGCAAATATTTTAAACCATTTTTTTTAATTAATCATTCTTTTGCCTGTTTTTTTTTAGGACAACAAAACAATTAATAAACTTTAATTTGCAAGACTTTTTGTCTTGCAAACAGTCAAAACTTACTTCCAGTCAAAACTTACTTCCAGTTTTATAAAATGTAATTATATAAAAAAGTAGCAGTTAACAAAAAGCACTGAACATAATTCAGAAACTGGCGTCCCAAACAGAAATGAGCCGGGACTGTCGATTATCAGCAGACCATGATGAGCAGACCAACCCGAATGCTGTCCTGCCTAAGGAAAACATGGGCTGTTCTGTCTGCATTTGTCCTCTCTGTCTCAGTCTCAGTCAAAAACGTAATTAAAAAAGTAGGCCTAACACTAGTTAATTAAAAGCCCTGAACATGATTCAGAAATTAGCCTCCCAAAATTGAGTCGGGACTGCCGATTATCATTGGACCATTTGACCCATCGAATGCTGTCCTGTGGGAAAAATGGAAAAATTTCTGTGTATAGACCTTATGCACATGACGTCATTTCAGTACGGCACCCTCGCATTCAGGTCAAAAGGAGGTTGTTCATTGGCCAATCTATGTGCGTTTCGATTGTTTCGTCACCGTTTGACCTCAAAGATGGCGGCTGGATGACGTCAATGAATAAGGTCTATCCTCAACAACCAACAATGCAATTGCGAATATGATCAAATTTAATTTAAAAAAGAAAAAACCTGCCACCACTTTTTCACTATTTTTTAACAAAGAAAAAGAATATCTCGTACAAATTCGTGACAGATATTCATTCGTTTATTTAAAGCAAATTGTGGCAGGATTATAGGATATGGAAATTTCCCCCAAAAAGTGTTATGCGGCTTCGCAACGGATTACAAATGCAGCCGCGGTGTGCACCACCACACAGAGGGCGGCAGTTTTCTTACTAAACTTTTTGCCGGTTTGCGGTTGCCACACCGGCACCAACAAACCCAAATTTTACGATAAGTACCCCAAATTTCCCTTAAATTTTGCTACCTACTTGAGCTATATGTTGCTGGTGCACATAATCTTGCTGTTTGGCTGACAAGACCGGCAGAAAATGCCGGTTTTGTAGCTCGAACAGCAGAGAAACAAGTCTTCGCTATTCCGGACAGCATGGCGGCCATTGACGAACAGAATGAGAGCGAGGTACACATTCGGTAACTCTCGGTAAACTCCGGAAGACCGTGCGTGTCGACTACGTCAAACGCGTCATGAGAAATCCGGCGTCTGTGATTGGTCACATTAACCGGAAGAGCATTTACGTTCCAAAATTAAAACCGTTTGGGTGAGTTGTTGGTGTGTGCACGTCTTGAACAAAAAGGTGGGTATTTTTACGTATAAATGCAAAAGTTTTGTTTCTTTTTATTGGTTGTTAATGTACTTTGAGTACAATAATACTATATTTCGATACTAATGTTGCTTTTTACTGTAGGAAACGGAAATGGCTGACTCCAAACTGATTCTGAAAACACGTGAATGAAATGTAATGTTTTTTTCTAAAATTAATGCCAAACCAAAAAGACAACTCGACCTCCCATATTGTGTTGTTATACTGGATAAACTGGTTAAACTGGATGTTGGACGACTTGACTGTTCAGACGACTCAACCAATACTGAGACAACTCAACGATTCTCGACGGATGTCTATTTTAGTATTTATTTGTATTTCAACCGCCAGCTAGACAACTCCAGCCAGGCAACTCCAGCCAGCGCCAGGCATGCCAGGTCAGGAGAACGTTTAGTTAATAGTTATGGCAATCCCAACCAGAAGCATTGTACATTACACAATGCAATGGTCATCGGTTGAGCGTTTTTTCGTGTTCAGTTGAGCACGGTGCCGGCGCTGTTCAGACAGACTTGATTGGGTCGCCAAAAGTAAACGCCACTCCTTCCACTCAACTCCAGCCAGGAATGGCCAACCCGCCAATCAACAAAGAACAAGACAAGTCGACGGATGGTCAATGATAATAAATGGTCATGCCTGTGCCCTGTGTGTAGTATTCGTGTTCACAGCAGCTGAGCGTAGCCGTAGGGGATAGGCCGTAGACATGGGCTTCAGTTCAGCACACAGGGCCGGGGACCATCCTACACTAAACTTGGCATGCACGGGCTTCCTCCAGGAGTGGGGTGGGGGGTTTTCTGATGGGGTGTAGAGTTTGGGGTCGGGCTTGTGGACACATGCACTTTTATTAGGGTTGCGCGAATATGTTGGCGAACAGGGCTGTTCACACAATCTCCAGCCAGTGGCAGATTTCCGTATGCCAGCAATTATAGGAAAATCATGGTCGCACTAAATACCGACAACTCATGACCCCTCACGACAATTCACGACAACAATTTTTAAATTCACTTTAACAGAACATTTGAACAAAATTCAAATTGATTGGCACCATTTATAAATTATATTGCGTAAAATCTAAACAAAGTGTTTTTATATAAACTTAGTTTCTGTGATACTTTTGTAGAGGTGTGCCAATAAAGTAAACTAAATCAAAAAATAAATTTTACATGCCACTTGAAGGATAAAAGACTGGGATACTCATGCAAGAACTACAGAAATGCGGGGTTTACAGAGGAAATTCATGTTACCTGTCAGGTCAGTATCGTAATTGTGATCGGCCATTCAACCATCGACGAGTTGGCCCAACCATTGTCCAAAAAGGTTGAGTTGTCCATCGGACGAGTTGTCTCAACACTAAAACTTGTAAACTCTTTTATTTTGCTATTATCACTTTGGCAAAACGAACCTCATCATAATTCTACTACTAGAAATAGGTTTACCTCCATTGTTATGGTTGTTTGCAAAGGGGTAAAAAGACTGAAGGATTCAACTCGACTTGTTTTGTGTTATTCTTTCCCTCTTGCAGGAAACTTATGTGAGTTAATTATTGATAGGAAAAAGCACCAACCACACGGCTGAAGCAAAATGTCGATTGTTGCTGACTTTGATGAGATCTGTCACTACCAGTCAGTGCTGAGCAAAGGATGTGAACCAGGTATAATTATTAAACACTATTTTCTAGCCTCTTTCCTCCGGAGGGTTTCGCTGTTAACAGTTTATAAAATCTTATCATTATCACTGGTTTTTCATTCTGATTTCCATAAAGGTAAATTGTACCACTTGACCTAAATGCCACTTCTAAGTACATTCAAATCTAAATAGAAGAACACAACTTTCACTTCCTATCACCGGAATTAAACAATGTCATTATGTGATAAGAGCTAATCATCTTTGTTTTGTTTTCCACTTTCTTCTCTTCAGAATTCCTGAAGTTCACAAGGAATCAAGATTCCTGCAGACGTCAATGGCTTGATGCGATGCAGAAGAGACTTCACATGCAGGAATTCATTACCAAGGTTACAGCGGAAAAAGATGGACTGGATGTGAAACTCAAACTTGCCAGGTTAGTAAGCGATTCCAGAGACTGTCTCAATCTATATTTTTAAACTAAAATGTGCTTTTATTGTTCCTCTCCTAAAAAGTACATTTTTGTATCTACTGTCTTGTTGTCAATGCATTTTTACTATTGTATCTACTGTCTTGATGTCAATGCATTTTTACTATTGTATCTACTGTCTTGATGTCAATGCATTTTTACTGTTGTATCTACTGTCTTGATGTCAATGCATTTTTACTGTTGTATCTACTGTCTTGATGTCAATGCATTTTTACTGTTGTATCTACTGTCTTGATGTCAATGCATTTTTACTGTTGTATCTACTGTCTTGATGTCAATGCATTTTTACTGTTGTATCTACTGTTTTTATGTCATGCATGTTTACTATTGTGTTTAACTGTCTTTATGAAATGTATTTTTACTGTTGTATCTTAAACTGTCGTCATGAAATGCATTTTTACTGTTGTATCTACTGTTTTTATGTCATGCATGTTTACTATTGTATTTAACTGTCTTTATGAAATGTATTTTTACTGTTGTATCTTAAACTGTCTTTATGAAATGCATTTTTACTGCTTTATACTGTCTTATACGTCTTGTATTTAACTGTCTTCATGAAATGCATTTTTACTGATCTTTGTATCTACTCTATTTCTGCAATGCATTTTTACTATTGTATTTAACTGTCTTTATGCATTTTTACTATTGTGTTTTACTGTCTTTATGAAATGCATTTTTACTGTTGTGTCTTAAACTGTCTTCATGAAATGCATTTTTACTGTTTTGGATGTCCTGTAATGATATGGTATTTTCATTTTGATTTTTTTAATTTTTGGATTGTGGAATTTTCTTGCTTCAACCATTATCAGTTGTTAGCTTTTAAAATCATTGTCTAATATCAATAGATTATCATTATGTTAGTCCTGAAATGAGCATGGCATGGGGTACGGTAGTAGAGTCACCGAGTTCAATAGACCACAACTCTGCTGTATCTTTTATCTCTTCAGTTTTACATTTTTTCAACATTACTGACATTAGGCCCTTCAAATCATGTGTTTTTATAAAAAACAATATTCAAATCTCTATCAACAGGAATCATATTGATACGGAAATGAAAAGACGAACAAAAGCTGAGGCAAAAACGGACCAGTTGGTAAGATTAATTTAGTTTCTGCATATATATTTGGTTGGACTGTTTTAAAAGCAATAGAGCTTAGGGTTAGCAAGAATGTGTATCAATGTTACGTTTGTGCCTACTAACTATATACAAAAGGGTCAACCTGGGTCAACTTCAGCCCAAATTATGACATTGTGACACCTTTAGATACTTGCATTTGTTTTGAATAAATAGGAGCAATAGATCATGCTTATTCCAGAGCTACTTGCTGATAACTAGAGTCTTGCATTTTATTGAATAAATAGGAGCAACAAATCATGCTGATCCGAGAACTACTCGCTGACAACAAGATGAATCAGCTGTCAGAGAAAGAGCGTGAAAGTCTAGCGTTTCTGAACGGGATGGAGCAACAGAATGGAGGTACTCCTGGAAGGAATAGACTCTCTGCTGTACATGAATTATCTGCTGATCTTCTATCACCATCTGACGTAAGCTATGACCATACAGAAGAAGATTTAGATGTATCGTATCTACGAGGTGGCAAGACTTGGACTCGATTTGCTTCCAAGAAGGTAAGACGTGCATTCTTTAGATGGTTTGTGTTTCCATCTGCTTATTTAGCCATTGTCACTCATTGTTGTGAACTCAGTTTTTGCTGTGTTTTTTTCTGGCTTGTTCTTTATTCATGTACATGTAATTCTACTTGACTGCTTAGGTTACACTTAGACCTGTTGTTGTGTTGTCAGTCATTTAGCCTTCGAGAAGGACTATGCTTGGGTCGAAACGTCAGACTATTAATAGTTGTTTGCATATGTTTATGAAGATCCTAATGATGCTTTGATAAGTCAAGTCCTCCACCCAAATAATGCGTCTTAGTAAATGATCACAGAAGTGTTTTTATTTATTTATGTAAATCATGCCAACGTATTGTCTTCTATGTTTTTACTCTTAATAAAATGAGAGTCGGAATTATAACTGTTAATCAAATTTATGAAATGATAATCAATAGAAATTTTTAAAATCATTTTTTGTATTTTGTCTAAATTTACACTCACACCTTTTTAAAGCTGATGTTGTGGTTTATTGTTAATCAGAGACCGAGTGCACCCCCACTAGAAGATGATACACCTCCTAAGAAAATGAAGACAGCACAGTACATGACAAGCCCTCTTCACAAACAGGTAAGTACGCTACAAATATTGCCATCAACAGAAAGTCAAGAACAGTATTGGAAGGCCATTAAGTTTACTTAATTAAAATGTGTTCATGAAAGCGTTACGTGCAAATAGATTGAATTCCTCATAAACTCTTAACTAATAGTTTTGGTCTGTGCGTCCATCAAAGTTGTGCTTTTTGTGTTGGTTGGATAAGTCTCTCTATGTCTTTATTCAAATATTATAATATTTTGAAGATAAGTTTTTGGCTGTTCTTTCCATTAAATTGAGTTTTACAAAATGGACAAATTCATATAAATTCCAGTGTGGATCTCTGAAAATTCTAAATCATGTTAAATTGTGCCTTTTTCAGGACACATCTGTTGTAACAACCACTGTGACTGTGTCACCAAGCGGTCCAATAGTGACATCTACTCAGGTAGAAACCGTCCCAAGACTAGAGAAGAGCTTTACTCGCCCTCCAGGACCAAGAAACCGTGGCAGACCATCCAGAGAACTCCTCAAGAGTGGAGGTAATGAATGCAGACTCAAAATCACTTTCTTATTAATGTTTTAACCTTTCTAACATGCTCTTGTATGTGTATTTTTATTATTATTTTTTTTGTTTGTATACTTGTATATTTTTATATTAAGCGTATCAATTTGTTTACGCTTTATTGTATGAATAATCAAGTATACCCTTCCATTCCAATGTGTAGGTCACAATGACTCTGACGATTCATTCTGGGGTCTTCCTGAGAACCAACATCTGAAGGCAGCATTAAACAACGGAACAGTGACCCAACATCTTAATCTTAGCAAACCTGTTAAGGTTATCAAACAGAGACAGCATTCCTTCTGCACAAAGACCATCATTAAGCCAGAGACATGCAAATCGGTAATGTGCTTACAATGCTTCTTATTAAAAAGCAATCTTAAATCAAATTAAAACTTAAAGTTTATCAGCTCAGCATTTATATATATAATAAAATAAAATGAGAGCTTATTCATTCTAAAAAAAATTATTGTTGAAACTTGTCTGATCTATATTTTCTTGCTTTTAATATTTCAGTGTGGAAAGAAAATCATCAAGTTTGGCAAGTATGCACTAAAATGCAAAGGTAAGAGAGCTTGTTTTGGGGTTGCAATCTGTCTGTCTGAACCACTTGATCTCAAATTTTCAAAGTTAGTTATTTAATAGTCAAGGTTTCTTGTCAACAGACAGTTGTAGGTCTTTAAATCATTGCTATTATTACCTCAAATTTTGTGTTGTAATTATTGTCACAAGTAATTTTCATTGATATTGTTTTTATTTGTTTGTGTCTTGTTTTTTGCTGCGAATTGATTATAAGCTGCATTTTGGCTTCTGAAAATGCCTTCATACTTGGTTGTTATCCATTTCATTACTTTGTATTTGTTTATCAGCTCTTTATCTTGTCTTGTATTTATACAATTACTGTTCTATAGGCCTATCTTAAGTATCTGTAGTTTTCCTTCTTTTTCAATTTCATAGATAAATGTTGACATTGGACAATTGGTATGATCAAGTTTAATGAAGTAAATTGCATTCTTGTTGTCACTCTTTTCCCGAGTAAAGGGAACCTCTAAATGGAAGTAAAGCAACTAATGACTACTGTATATTTGTGTGTAGATTGTCGGATGGTCTGTCACCCTGACTGCCAGGGCTCAGCACCATTACCATGTGTACCTGTAACTGTAACACCCAAGAAGGGTAGACTGATGCCGACTAATATCCCACTCAGTGAAGTAGCACCATCGACATCTCCCATGGTACCTGCCATTGTGGTGAGTTATATGACCACTTAGTTTGCTGTCTCTCATGAACCATAAAGACTTGCTTTATATATAATTGTGAATATTAATGGACCATTATTATTAAATTGTTGGTAAGACACTGCTCTAGAATTGCAAAGGTTGTGGGTTCAAATCCCAACCATATATATGCTTGGTTTTTGTTAACACAATTTGAGTGTGCAGTGCTACCACATATCTGTGTAAGGGTTTAATATTAATGGACCATTTTCTTAAATTGTGCTTGTATTTCAGGTTCAATGTATAACTGAGATTGAGAAACGAGGGATGAGTGAAGAAGGATTATATCGTCTCTCAGGATCAGAGCGTATCATCAAAGAACTCAAAGAGAAATTCTTGCTTGGAAAAGACCTTCATTTTGTAAGTCAATGTAGCAAAATATAATTGAAATGTCATGTGAAATTAAGAGCCCCTAAACAAATCTGTTTAAATTCCTTTACCATAATAAAGCATTGCACCTAAGAATTCCGATAATATGTGGTATTTTTTAGATAGTTGCCTCTTGGGTTAGTTTTTTTTAAACTTGTTTCATTTACTTGTATTTTAATTTAGGCTTTAAGTAATCTTTACTTTAAGATTTGTACTGACTTGCATCTTTTGATTTGTATTTTCGCTGACTTTTTTGAAGTACCTTTCTATAAATATTTTATATTATTAATATTATAATATTGTTATTATTATATGTTCAACAGGAAAAAGTTTATGACATCCACAACATCACAGGTTTGTTGAAAGACTTTCTGCGTAGTATTTCTGAGCCTTTGGTGACATTCAAGCTTCATGAGACGTTCATGAAAGCTGCTGGATTATCAGATCCTGAGGATAGCATCACTTTCACCTATCAAGCCATCAGTGAGTTGCCGTTGGTCAATCGGGATACACTGGCTTATGTTGTGCTTCATTTGCAGAGGTGAGTGCGGGCACTTGGGAATCCAAAAATCTCAAGCTTTAACTAAAGCAACTATTAATTATAATTTGGGGAACTTGTTTCCCTGAACTTGGCCAACTCAAGACCAAATCAACAGAATCACATATAAAGTCATCCATTGAATTTGTTTTATTTATCCATGTAACTTGGAAAGTTTTTTTAATGCTTCTGATATGAACCTTTGCAGAGTGTCGGAGAGCCGTGCTTGCAAGATGAATGTAGTCAACCTTGCTCGTGTCTTTGGACCAACCATTGTTGGTCATTCATGTCCAGACCCAGAACCACTTGAGATGCTCAATGACACCAAGCTGCAACCCGCTGTATGTATTTACCCATTGATTCTCTACTATTTCATTTCATTTTTGATCTGTTCTTGACTGCCTTTGACTTCAATAATTGCACTTTATTTGTTTATTATTGTCAATTTTTTTGCCAATATGAAAATAAATATTGATTGAATTGAATTGAATGTCTTTCAAACCTGCACTATGTGTACATGTTGGTCTGCCCTTGTGTACGTGACAATATATTTCTACTTTTTTCCAAAGACTATCATGCCTTGTCCACATAAAATAAAAACTACTATAAATCTATACACTTTGCTGTTTGTATTTGTAGGTTGTAGATCGGTTGATCTCGTTACCTACAGACTTCTGGAAGGTATTTGTTAACCTTGATACAGAGAATAACTACTATAAATCTATACACTTTGCTGTTTGTATTTGTAGGTTGTAGATCGGTCGATCTCGTTACCTACAGACTTCTGGAAGGCATTTGTTAACCTTGATACAGAGAATAACTACTATAAATCTATACACTTTGCTGTTTGTATTTGTAGGTTGTAGATCGGTTGATCTCGTTACCTACAGACTTCTGGAAGGCATTTGTTAACCTTGATACAGAGAATACAATGACAGGAGACATGAATGTTATTCATAATAAACACTTTGGTACACCAGAGGCTGTGGTTTCAGGAGGTAGGTCTAAGTTTCTTTCTTTAATATAAAGGTGAAGGACTAAGCATCAATAGTTTCTTATCAAGTTCGATCTTATCAAGCCTTGATCTTGTGGAAAAGGCGCTTTGTAAATGCTCTGTTGTATGTATGTATCAAGTTATTATTTGTAATCAGATTTGAAGCTTTGCATGGTGGTAGAAAAGTAAACTGATTTAAATGTAGCCGCTCGCACTGTAATAGTATCTTGTTAGTACTACCAGATCACCTAACTTTAGATAGGTCTACAAGTTTTTAGTAAAAAATTATTTGTTTAAATGCACCTGTAGAATTCTTAAAAACTCAATAATTAAACCAAAGAATTCTTTGATTTGATGCCATACATGACACAGGCTTTCATTCCTGAAGGTGCACAGTAATTTTCCTCTGGTTTAAGGGGCACTTCTATAAGGAATATTTTAATGCTTTGCAAAGGGCATCACAGCAAAAGCACAGGGCACCACAGCAATTGCTGTGTATGCCGTGGGTTATGTTAAGGCTGACATAACTTATTCAACCCATTGTATATCATTCATTCAATCATCATTAATTTAATCACTTGATTTGACATCCAATGGTAACTTTATCATTTCAGCCCAGTACATAACCATGTCAAAGACGCCCAGCAACAAGAAGTCTAAAAAACGTATGAACATCAAATGGTCATCTCACTCAAATGCAAGAATCCTAAAAGAAAATACAAAAATTTTACAGTTTTAAACTGAGAAAAAGAATTGAATTTTCTGTATAAAACAAATATTGTTAAAACTTTTGAAGTTGGATAACAATTTGAAAGAAATTTGTAAAGAACATATATATTTTTATTTCCCGGGCCAAAGTGAAAAGTGAGGACACAACTGGATTATTCTCAATTTTCTCATAAATTGTAACACTCTCACCAAGTATCTCCAAGAGAGGATTTTCAATCTCACATTTCTGTGATTCAGTGTAAAAACAATCAATCAATCTAAAAGGGATGGCAACATTTTGAGGGATGGCAACATTTTTGTGTATGCAATGAGATGACCTCTGTAGCTAGTTCTAAAGCACGTTTATAATACACTAAACAATTGCACATTAATATATTTGAACTGAACGTGATGTTTGATTGATAGAAAAGCATCATTTGTAGACAAGCCCATTCATTCCAATCATGTTAATCCTCTTGTGTCATGCACACATGCCGTACAACTCACTTCACTGACATTCCTAACCCTTTATAGTTTCTTTCTGTATCTTTGTTTGCATTTTTACTCTTGAACAAATAAATTAAATAATAATAACTAGTTCTTATATAGCACATTTAACAATAATGTACCAGTGTGCTTTACGTTACTGCCCTGGTCATTGAGCAAATAACATTCCTTTTTTCATTCTGATTACAAATGTTGCACAGGTTGATTTCATGCCTCTCTTTTATCAAAATGTGCTCTTTTGGCTTTTGCTGGACTTGTTGTCGGTTTGTCTTTTTCCTTGCTTGTAGTTTTTGTAAAGCTTTAAACTTAAACCTCTTTCAAAAGTCTTGCTTTTTTTGCTGTTTTCTTTATTTGTGTTTATCTCATATTATTTGTGATTGTCCTGTTGCAGCTGATGGTAACAGGTTTGCAGCAGTCAACACTCCCAACACTCGCAGTAAGATGGGATCTAAGACTCCATCTAGTTCCTCTATCAGTAAAGCAAGATCTATCTTCTCTAAAGCTTCACTCACTCCAAGGTAAATATCAATGTCTTGATGTATTTATTCATCATCTTGAAAGATCAATCCACATTTGGGTAGTTTGTCAAAGATTGAGTTGCAGATCTGAATGTCATTGTTTTCTTCATTGTACTTTGAGCCTCCCGTTGATTGAACTCTCCATTTATTCTTGATTGTTTTGTATTCTTGATCATCCCATGTTTGATTATTAAATATTGTGTTTGATTGTAATTGAAATTGACTATTTGATAATTTGTATGTAATTTTATTGTTTAAAATGTGTTTTATGATGACCCATTCAAAATCATGTTTTATAATTATTGTGATTGATGACATTTCAGATTTAATCTGTCATTTGCTTGTCCACTTGTTGCATTTATACATTGCCAGTGTTTCAGTCTGATTTGTATATAAATATGCTTAACTTTAGCTTTTGCATGATTTTGTATTTCCTCATTCTTTAGTAGTGCAGTTTTAATTATTATTATCAACCAATTCTCACAGCCTTCAGCTGAGCTTGTCTTATGTTGACTTTGAAATATAACCAAAATGTTAGCAGACATCCTTCCATCGTCACTCAATTTGGGTAGACATACGCCTTTGCCGGTAGTTAAATTTTAAACTTTTATGCTCTCCTGGGCATTCAAGTATTGTTTAAAATAAATTTTTAATTTTTGTTTTAATGTGTATTGTGTACTTGTTTATTCTTTGCCCAATTACATGTTGAGATTTGAATTAGGTTTGTTTATTTCTGTAGTCAATGTAGCTTGAATACGGTTGGCCAACTTGGATTGATAGTGTAGTTGTCTCTAAACTTTATTTTGGACTTTGCAAAAGTTTGGTTGAAGTTGTTCTATCTTGCTTTCCCCAGGCCTATTTATTATCATATCCAGTCTTTATACACTGACCAGTGATCACTCACACTCAGTCAATTTTAAAATACATGTAATTTTTCTTAATATAATCCTCAATTAAGCTTATCGTCAATGCAGGCTTAATTAATAAGTTTAAAGCTTTTTTACCTTATGATTACATTCCCAATGCGATATTTGACCTGGATTTGTATTTTCTTTGCTAGGTTTGGCAGTAAATCCGAGAAGTCTAAGAAGACGCAGTTCTTTGCTTCACCAACGCTGAGATAATCTAATTGCTGGACTCCTTAAGTCTCTTCTGTTTTGTCAAATGTGATGACAGTTATCCAAGCAGGCCTGATACTTTACTGAGGCATTCATGCCCCCGGTTCATTGCCTTGGTGCCCTTGAAATGCTTACTATGCTCCAGTACCAATCAGGTGCCTTTTTATCTAGGAGAAAATGCCTTAGTGCCCTTTCAAAAACGAAGCATACAGGTTTGTCTAAGATACAATGTGGGTTTTTTTTGGTCAATTTGTTGTTGTTATTGGGGGAGGTACTGGCAGATAAAAGGATGTTTTATGACCTCTGCCTCCCAAACACCTCTTCTTAAAAATGTCAAATGGAGCTGTGGAAAATTCTAATTTGATATCATGTAATTCAGTGCATCTATTAACAGGGATCAACTGTAATCACAAGATGTTTTGTAGCTATGATTCCAAAACAAGTTTCGTTGAAGTGAAATACTCAGTCCAAGTTAAGGACTTACCACAAGTAGGCCAATATTTATTTGTTTGTGCTTGTTGATTTTGTTACACATGAGGAATTATTGCATTAGCTTTTGCATGTCAAACACGTTTTCTCACAAATTTTGTTTTGAGGAATTAGAGTCATTCTTGCACCAAAGATACAAAAAAAGTAGAAGCGGCCCCATGATTTCTGCTTAATCTTTGTTAAATGATACCATAACACAGACCAATTAATAGGTTCCAGTTTTAAATGTAAAGATTCAACTTAAAGGCTCAAGTAAAAAGTAAAGATAGTAAGAAACAATCAGCATTTGGTTTTAGTTCTAAATTGCAGAAAAATTAACATACAGGGGAATCTTCTTGAGAACATTATAGCATTTGTGGATGCGGGTGAATTGTTGCTTGATTTGTTTTCTACGTTTTGTCCTTAACAAATTTGATGAAGAAACAAATTTGTGGATGTTTAAAACTTTCAAAGAGTGAAGATGATTTCACAAAAATTTGTGTCAGCGTTATAATTTGTAGCATTCTCTTGTGTAAATGTAAATATGTAAAAAAAAACATTTGATGGGGTTCCATTTTTCGTTCCCTGTTTTCCTTTCTTTTGCTTTATAGCTTAATAAATGTTGTTTAGAAATACATGTTAAGCAGATAGGTACTAAACATCATTTTGCTTAGAGAGAAGAAAAGCATTTTTTTTTCCTGGTGAACAACATGAGCTATAAACTAGATTTACCCTTTTGTGTTTATCTTCATTACAGATTATTTTTAAGGGTGACACGCCTTTGCTCTCATAGACATTTTAACCATGTATGTGTTTAGCCGTTTATGTGTTTAACCGTTTATAAGATATGAATAAATGTAGGGAAGAAGTTACACTGACTTGCATACATGTGTCCTACTGTTGTATTTATTGTTGCCATGGCATACTGAAAGACTTCAAATTACATGTACAGTATCTGCAAGTTAGTGGGTGTCATTCACACTTTTTATGTCTCCCTGGTTACAAAAAAAACACAGTCAAATTTTCTTTGGATGAAGTCAAATCTTGGTCTTTGATCATTTACCCCTCCGTGTGCCTAGGAAACCATTTCCAAGAAAGCTGCCTGGAGTCTTATTACTCCAAAGTGGATTTCCTAAAATCCAGATCCAAGATTCAGACTTGATTGTCGACAAAGTCTCACCCCTGAGAAGCAGAGCTATCCCATAATGCATTGTGATTAAACTACATATACAGTATAATGTATTCTGGTAAGGCATATTAATTTATCAATATACATCCAATGCAAAGGACTGGAGTACATTGCATATATGATGTCCTATGACGCGATGTAGATTCTAAAATGAATTCAATTGTAACAATTTTGTGAGTATTTTATTTATGTATTTTTCCAGAAGAAGGGTGTAGACTCTAAACTTATGTGCCCTTCTCTTGGCACGTAGGTAGTGCATACTAAACTGTCTCCTGACAAAAAATGGGAGTTAAAATTTTTAAAAACAAAACAAAAACTATTTCCACACTTGGTAAAAATGTCTACCTCACTATTGATTTAATACAGCAATGTACAACTATAACAATAACAGAAAGATTATTGTTATCAACACAACAGCATTGTAATTAAAAAACCTTTGGTTCAAATCAAACATTGACAAGAGTTTAAGAGCAATCAACCAGAATCATCAAACAATTGGAACTCAAGTCACATGTTTTGTCATTGATATTAGAACCACATTAAAATAGATGACAGATTAAATAAGTGCACTAGAAGAATATACAGTTTGACTAAATCATAAATATTCCATTAAACAAAAACATTAAAATGTGTAGTTTCCCTCCATAGGCATATAAATGAGACGGATGATTTTTTTGCTCTTTTCAATTTTCAGTTCACTTATCAATAAACCCATTGCATAATGCATAACGCTACAGGGCACTGGGGTCACAAATGGTTTTATACACAAAGAACAGATATCAATCAATGATTTGCCTCCTTTGGTCTCGGTGTGTGCCCCTTTTGGCCAATAGTGAGGCACTTTTGGGCCTCAGTGAGAATGCTTTTTGTCTTAAGTGCGAGTGCTTTTTGGCCTCAGTCAGGGCACTTTCTGCGAGTGTGGCTTCATATGCAAGGGGTCTATTTGCAAACAATTAGTCAGAACATCCGTCTGTAAAAATAATAAAAATAAAAAATGTCAGAAGAGTTGAGAATTTCACTTTTTAAAATAATGCAATAAATTGTTGATGCTTGTCAATTAAATTTTACACCAAGTGGTGTCATGATTATTAATAAACATTGTTCCTCAAGGAAACAGTTACATTATCTTTGAGCTGGTGATATTGTTGGTTTCATGAGTTACAAAACGGTTTGACTTTGCAGGAAAACTCCAAACTAGGTTTCTATTGGTAAGAATTTTGGTGTGAAAAACACTGTAATAGTTGCACCCCACCCCCTCCAGTCATTGGGGGGGATCTGCTACTTGTATGAAATTTGGCTTCAATTTCGCCCCCCCCCCCCCCCCCTCTCCAATCCTAGATCAGATATCTCCAACGGTGCTAGGCCAGTGTGTTAGTAAAACCATATTACCAATCAGCTTGGTCCAATCATAGAGCAAATGATTAGCAAATGCGCCCGCAGATGTTTCTGCCGATTAGCGCTGGTCGTTTGTGACCGCGGTAACACACATGGAACTTTTGAAGACGACTAGTTGTAACTCCTTCTTTTCCTTGCTCTATGGTCCAATCATCATCTTTGAAAATGAGGATGAATTTTAGAAGTCGGTTGAACCTTTAGTGTTTGTATTAGGAACATACATGTACAGTGTATTAGTAATGCTGCCAAATTTGCAAGTTTGCAAGTTGCTTTCCTACTTGCACTCTATAAAGTGGTATAAATAAGCGTCTTAAGGCAAGTCTTGATCATAAAAGTTCTCTCAATTCCTTTCAGGACCCACAAAGTCAAATAACCTGCCTTTAGTTAAGGGTATTAAATTCAACTGTCAAGAAATGTTTAGGGATACTTCACAACAAAATGTCAAGCTCTTAGCAGAGGGAAGGTATTTGGAACACATACAAATTTATTTGATTTCAATTTTGAAAGATGTATTTACTTTTTATAAAAACCTGCTTTGCTTTTTTAGAAGCACACTTCGTGGCTGGTAATCAATCAAGCAGAATCGATGTTATTTATCCCTTTCACAAACAATATTCAACAAATTGTATGCCTGGAGAAGATGGTAATTTCTATCCCTTACAATAAGCATATTCCAGAAAAAAAGTATCATTGATAAAAAATGGTTTCCCTGAAAATCATCTGTGCTTTTTCTTGTAATAAACTTAAGGTCGCTTGAAAATAAGAAAAGATTGATAACGATGGTGGAGGTCACCTCCGTATCTGATTTGCAATCCATTCCAATCCCTTGATTAATCTGGAACAAACAACAAATAGGAAACAAATTATCAGATAAAGTATGTGGAGACTGAAGAATTGTTGCTGTATAGATTCTGGAATGTCAATTGTCGGTACCGCTAACAAGACTATAGAGTGTGGGTTCGAGTCCCGGTCATGGCACTTATGTCCTTGAGCAAGATACATTCGCATAAACAAATCATGTGGATACTGAAGAAGTGGGACACAGGTCATTTGTGCTGTACATGCTTTAATGTCAATGGGAGACTTTGGGGCGCTAGGTGGCAGCAGACTAACCAGGTAAACTTCAGAGCATGAGCACATTACCGAGAACGGTGGGTTTTCTGGTAACTGCTGCAACCTAGCGTCCCAAAAGTCCCCATTGTTGGAATTGCTACATGTTACTTGTACATGTATAAGACTGTTGAGTGTCGGCCAGGGTTCGAGTCCCCTGCCCTGGCACTTGTGTCCTTGAGCAAGGTATGAAAGTTACCATTATATATGCTTTGTCCTTCAGATGGGACATTCAGCCATGAACTAGAATTGGTAGTGCACATAAAAAAACCCACATCACTATGAGGTTAACCCCAGATATTTCTGGTGACTTACATAGCAGCATCCTTGTTTACAGTTTTCCTCAGGCTTGAGAGCTAACAGTGAAATGTTCACTTATGAGGCATCCATGGTTTCATAACAAGAAAAACATTATAGTAATATGAAGGAAGACAGGAAGAATATCAAGGCAGGATGAATAGAGTTAAGCACTGATGCAGAAATTAGCTTACCCCTCTCCAGTAAGTGCACAGCAGGCTTGTATGTGCCAATGATGATCCTTAATTGAAGTCAGATTAAGCTGTTGTGATATCTCAGCTGATGTCATTGAACCTTTTAAATCTTGTTTATTGGCAAAAAGGAGGACTGCTGCATGTTTCAAATCCTACACAAGAAATAAATGGATGGTGTTAACTCAATGGTCAATTAAAAAAGCCTTAATACAACATGGCAATAGCTTGAAATTACGATGAAAGATTAACAATGACTAGAGCAAGCTAGTCCAAACGTTGAGACCAATTAAGAACTTATTCCTAGGCAGTAGGTTAATAATGAGAAGTTCCCTCAATCCACTGAGCGAAAGTAGTAGTTCCCCTGCCGATTTCCTACCTTCCACTCACTCAGGTAGCAACTAACAAGCAGTAATTTCTTTTCAGAACTAAGAAGTTTTCGGCAAGACAAGTTCTCAAAGAATATTTTCTACCCAGCAAGTAGATGTACACATGGTGTTAACGCAAACCACATATATTGATACCTCACCATGCAATGCCTCAAACCCCATATAAGATTAAAGAGATATCTTACCTCATTTGCTAACATGACATAGAGTTCTTCTTTACTAACGTGTAACCTTTCTCTATCTGTGCTATCTATAACAAGTATTACACACTAAAAGATAAAGACAAGAAAGGAACAAAATAATTACAAATGTTATTTACACAGACATCAACACTTCTTTTGCAGTGACCAACTCAGAAAGTTGCCTTTTAATACTCCAAAAGACAATCCGAATTTACTGATAACAAATGAGCATTTAGCCTGATTCAAGAGAATATGGTTAGTTTTTGTAAAAGTTGTGTTTAAAGGCACTGGACAAGTTTGGTATTTGGCAAAGCCCAGAATTCTCAAATGCATAAAATAACAAACCTGTGAAAATTTGGATGTTTTATACTATCAAAAGCTTTCCATTGCTTGATACCAAGTAAGTTTTTATGCAAACAGTTATTTTGAGAAATAGTTTACCTCCGTTCCAGCATAGTAGGTTCCCCAGGCTGATCGTAACGATTCCTGCCCACCAATATCCCACATTAAGAAGTGTATATTTTTCCATTTGACTTCTTCTACATTGCTACCTATTGTAGGTGATGTGTGGACCACTTCATTCATTAGGCTGTGTAGAGAATCCAAAGTGATACATCATTGCAAAGATCAAGTAAAAAACAATTTGCACATCAATCAAAAGTGACTCAACAGAAACAGTCTAACAAAATCATGTACTTTGGGGAATATACAGACTAGACAAACATTCTGAATCTGAATCTACATCATATAGACGGATAAGCATCCTAATGTAAAAATCACACCAACTTTTTGTAGACGACAATGAAAACATTTCAGTTTTAGATGTTGGAGGAAAACCCTGGGAAAACCCATGCAGTCAGCTCAGGTAGGGACTGAAAGAACCCAAACACATGCAAGGCCCCGGTCAGGGAATCGAACCGGGGTCCACTGAGGTGAAAGGCAGAGATAGAATGGACTGAGCCAACTTGACTACCCATTATTTTTAGTACAATCGGACAATCCAATCCAAATCAGTTGGTCTATCATGTGAACTAATGTTGTATAGCCAGAACAATACATAAATTACTAGCATATTAAAAACAAGTGATTTAAACAATACATACAAATATAATTCCATTGGTTTTGTTAAAGGCACTTGCTTTACCAAAGACTAGAGATTTGGCTGAGTGAAACTAAAAGATACAAAGGCGATATAAAAACTAAAGGACCAGTGATTGATAAAAACTAAAGGACCAGTGATTGATAAAAACTAAAGGACCAGTGATTGACTTACATTTGGTATAAAATGGTTGTCTTTCCGGCATTGTCCAGACCAACTATTATAACCTTGTGTTCTGAAACCAAAATAAAAAACAAAAACAAATGTTAGAAATCTAGTGATGGAGTTTATAGCTAACTTTGATCTTTAAAAACTGTACAAATGAAATTATTGACTACATGTGGAATGGATTGTAAACGCCGTGTACAATAACATTATTGACTAGATTAGATTGTATCTATACAGTGAGAACGTTCCTTACCTTCATTATTAAACAGACTCCAGATCTTGGAAAATACAAAACCCATGGCATCTGTGGAGTCTTGCCTTATCTGAAAAAATAATAACAATAATATCAAATTAATTATTGTCACCTTAAGATGATTACAATTATTGTCTTCTGACAATGATTACAACAGGCAGGTTAAATCAGTCAGACCAATACATGTATATCTGTATATCTCACTTGATTGTACATAGTTATAAAGTTATAAGACGTCAACTTTGATCCAAGAAGTGAAACAAGAGGGCCACTGTCTCCCTGTTTTACTGTGAAGTACATAAATAGCAACCTGACAGGTTTTTAACCCTGAGGTAGTGGCCTATTTTTCTAAATCTACTGTAGGGCTAGATTATGATTGCAGGACAAATACTTATAATTATAAAAACAATTCTACGTAACAAAGTAGGTGAACAAGCCTGGAATTACACACAGGCAACGGAAGCCTCTGTTGCCCCTGGTCTTGGCCTTGGTGCCCCTTTAAAAGTTACCAAATGAATTTCTAATGGAAGTGCCCTCTGGAAAATGAAAATGGCATTGCCCTTTCAAATATGAAATTCCAGGTCTTGGTGAAGGCGCAGTGATGCATGTATTGGCACATCATAAACCGAAAACAATGTCTCAAATCATATGATTTTATAATTTCTCCAAACATACTGTGTATAGTAATGGAGAAATAACAAAAATGGATTGTTTGTACAAATCAAATTGTTTTTGCTAAACATTTAACCAAAGCCTACCTGTGATTTCAAATATCTCAAACAACATTCTACCAATTTCCTGTGTTGACACTGAACAGTCTTACAGCCCAAGGCTCCAATGTCTAACCTCCCTCACAGCATGATGGAGTTCACAAGGACACCGTGACCCTCTGACCTAACGTGACCTTTCTCTTAAACCACATTCACTGGAACCCCTGTGATCATCCTACTGATGCCAACTGGATTCCAATACAGTGAAGTGAACCGTTCCATTGTATAGCAGCTCATGCTATGCAAAAGGTGTCAGTTGCTACTCAAAAAATATCAAATTTTTGCTACGCTATTGTCGTTCAGTGTACACAAAATTTGTCCAGTCAAAATGTTTTCCATTCAATAGTGCTATGAAATCATTCCCTGCAACACATTGTACCCTTTCTCTATGTATGCATGATTGTACATGAACAAGTGGATCAGTGGTAGTAGTGGTGTGAGCATGAGTTATATTCAAGTAAGCCTACGTGACCATATATGATCTGTTTCTGTCTAGTGATCACAACATTCTAAGACTTAACTAACCTTAAAGTACAGGTTATTATTATTATTATTATTATTATTTTATTCGCCATAACAGTACAAAACAAAATACATTGACAACATTATACCCCAAGATGGGCAAGGGACAACAAAAGCAAATACATACTATGATTCGTAGATCTGTTGCCCCACATCTGGGGTACACAATAAAATTAATATAGATTTAACATAATATAGTACACAAAGCAATAATAAAAGCAGAAAATTAAAAACCAATAGAAAATAATAAATATATATTAAGAATAAAAAAAATAAAAAATTAAATTAAATTAAATTAAAAAGAAATAAATAAGTAAACATAACAGATGGGGTAAGGATAAACAATAAAGGGAAATAAATAAATAAATAAAACCTAAACTTGTAGATAAATTAAAACGACTTAAAATATTGCACAAGTGATTGGGCTAAAGCTACTATTCAGTAGATTCATGAGATTGACAGACAGAAAATCTAAGTGATTTGAGAAAGCTGTGGAAGGGCAAGAGCAGTAGTGAATTACGAATGTTTTCTGGCAAACTAGACCAAAGTCTGGGAAAAAGATGAGGAGCAGATAAGTGCAGAGCATTGGTTCTAGCATACAGGTGTTTGAACGTGAGTACAGCCTATATATATACAAATTTATAGAAAAACTTTACAACATAAACCCCATTCTGACGAAAATGTACAGTTTGGTATCTAAGTGCCTCCTGAAATCCTTTAAAAATGTCAAATTTATTTGGAATTTATGCTTGCAACATTGACTTCCTTTTGAAAGTTTATGGCTAGCAACATTTTCTTTATGTTTGGGTACTTTTTGTACTAACTGGTTCACAGAACTCCAGCATGTACTGAGTATACAATGATTAACACCCATCGATGTTAGGGGGGGAAACCACACAATACAAATAAGAAGGCCTGTAGTTTGGTTACCAGTCATTATAATAACAAGTTCTTGATCAGTGCATTTCACAAATTGACCTTTAATATCATCTTTTAAAAACTTGCCAATAATTGTTACCAATTCCTTTAAGTATACTTGAGGTGGGTTTTGAGAGCATGTTTGAAGGCTGGGACACTGTTTGAGCTTCTGGTTAGGGTAGGTAGAGAATTCCATAGTCGGGGAGCAGCAATTGAAAATGCCCTATCACCTGCAAGTTTATGGGTTTTGTGAACTGAAAGAGATTTACCAGTAGAAGAGCGAAGAGAGTAAGAAGATGTCTGGAGTGAAAGGAGAGAGGAGAGATAATCCGGGGCACAGTGATTGAGGGATTTATGTGTGGACCATTGTACGAAATTGAATGCGTTGGGCAACTGGAAGTCAGTGTAATTGCTTGAGAAGTGGAGATGTGTGAGTGAATTTGGGCAGTTAAAAGATAAGTCTGGCACAGCGGTTTTGGAGCAAAAATATCATCCAGTTTGTAATCTTTGCTATAAATCCAGGTCTCTCTTAGTTTGTCCCATGACAATATACTAAATTTTATGGGGCCAGAGCTTTTGCAGCAGCAGTAGCAGAATTATGGAATAGTCTTTCGGTCCGGACAACATAAAACAAGCTCAAACAGTGAATTTATTTAAGACAAAGTTAAAAACACATTTATTTTTGCAATAGCCTTCAGAACTTCTTTCTGTAGGCCTATCACCTAAATTTTGCTTTTGTATTTACTTCACATCTCTATTAACTTTTCTTCTCTTTTGTTTTCATCTCAAAGCGCATAGAGACTACTATGTGATTGTGCTCTACAAAAATGGTTCATTATTATTATTAACTCTTCCTAACTTAGGATCAATCTTAGGACTTAGGACAGGTTCAGTTCCTTATCAAAATACGTAGGACGCATTGAACTCATCCTAAGTTAGGACGGGTTACTCGGTAGAATTAATCCTAGCGTTTTGTGGGGCATAGAGGGAAGTATCGAGCCTGGTACGTGTCAAAGAGGGCGCTATAAAAAGAAATGCCACTTAATAGCATATAGTCCAATTTAGCCAGAATCGGAGTGGCAAGAGATTATGTCCCCCTCTTCCAGCAAATTGTGTACAAACTTCTTCTGATAGCGCCCTCTGTTGAATCAACCTCCTTCTGCTCATGTTATCTTCCCAATGGGGGCCGAATCTTCTTCTGATAGCACCCTCTGTTGAATCAACCTCCTTCTGCTCATGTTATCGGTGTCAGGACACTTTGTACCTTTGCCACTTCGCACCCTGGACACTTCGTACCTTTTCAAGGTACGAAGTGACTTTGGACACTTCGTACCTTAGACACTTAGTACCTTCTAGTGTCCAGGGTACAAAGTGGCAAAGGTACGAAGAGTCCGACATCCATGTTATCTTCCCAATGGGGGCCGAATCTTTAAGAACAGTTTTCCCTAGGAACAGTTTTCCCCTGGGAAAGCTTTCCCTGTAGTAGGAATAGTATTAGTAGTATACATGTAGACCTTATCACCAATCCGCCTGGCTAATTTTTCTGAAAAGGCCCAGTGGGAAGGAATGAGGGGAACTGTAGTAAGTGTTAGTACCCTTTCCTTCCCAACACAGTGCCTCTCAGACATTCAGCAAAATCAGCCTTGCGGGAATCGCGATATAGCACCCACAGTCAACACTTGTCTATCCTTCGACGTAAAAACCTTCTATTATTATACAAACATGTAATGAATATGAAGAATAATGCATTGTCACTCTATCACAAACTAAATCACATAATACAACAATAACTGTAGCGTAATGCTCCGGCGAGGGTTGTCACTGGAGCGTTGCATTTATAATTAATATTGAACTAACTACGTTCATCATGGATGTAATTTAAAATAAGTTTATGGCATTCACATACACTATGATGTAGAAAGAAAGTGATTGTTACATTATTATATACTTCAAAAATAAAAACAATCAATATAATTTGGGAGTAATACTTATAATAATAAAAAAGAATTTGGAAAAGTTTCTGTGTGGCGCCACCACTTTTACATTCGATATGAAATAATATAGTATCTAATTTACCTCAATGATAATAATATCCCTTTTTGTAAAAATGAGTGAAAAAGTGATATTGCAATATGAAAAGTTATTCATTCATTTTAATCATTCCCGACTCTTTCCGATGTTCCGATTCACTTCTTTCTACATAAATCCAAAATAATGATGCACATCAAACATGATTTTAAAGAATAACCCCCCGAAATCATACTAGAGTCAGAATGTGTCACTCTCTCCGTCCTCTAAACTAAGTCTAAACCTTACTCTATCTATGGTCAGAACTCGACCAAACTTGCCATTCGGCATCATGATTCGTTTCTCCATAAACAAGGCCAAATGGGGCTACATGATTCTCAATGTAAGTTAGTGCAAGCATGGAGGTACCTCCATGATGTAAAGTGACAGTGTTGTGAATTGTGTGTACACGAGGATGGGAAGGAGGTTCACACACAATCAGCTATCCACACACACGATTCGATTACAAAGTGAAATTTAAAACAAAATCTTGTCAACATACCAAGTCACTTTTCCTCAAATTCTCCGCAAATTTCAGGGATTTTTAGTTGATTACACTCTTTGTAACTTCGATGACTTCATTAGGACATGACTTAATTGACTTTCGTTGGAATAATTGCAGTATTCATATAACAATATTTTGTCACTCCAAATCCAAGCAAAAAGAGATGACGTGAAACTTGTTTTGTCGGAAGGACACCGCAAATGAGTATAGCGCCACCAATTGACGTTTTCGGACCATTAGCTAGCCTGCACCAAAAATGTAGCCTTTTGTCAAAGCTTTCATGGTTTGATAATTCTACCTCCATGGTTTGATCATTTTCTTCCTCCATGGTTTGATGGACAGCTTTGTTGTATAGCCGCCGAGCGAGTGGTAGAAAAGCATGGAGGTAGAATGGGCAAGCCACGAAAGATTGGAATCCAAGTTTTTTTTTAATATAAATTTGTTCACCCATTCATATTCTGACTGCATGCCTGTTCCAAAATGTTCAAAATGCTTATGAGATGGGTTCCAGTGTACAACCAGTGTAGCAGCTAAAGACCATTGTATTTGTATCATGATAGAATAGAAACATAAAAATTCTTAAGAACCTGCAATTCCTTCCAAACCACACTGTCCTACAAAAGAACACAAAGAGTCTTAGACTATTAAACAATAAACTTGTCATGTTGCTGTGCTCATTTGGTAGTCTCAGACAATTAATCACTCAAATTATTTGCATGTAGCAAGAATTACTTTGTGTAATTAAAACTTAACAACAGACAGATAACCAAACAGAAACACATTAAGATCAAAGGTTGAATTTATGTTTCTCTTTATTAAAATTTGCATTCTGTTTTCAAGAATGAAACCAAGTACAAACAAAATCAAATTAAATTGTCATGAATATGAATTTTATTCACAAATTTAAATGTGTATTCTGTTTTCAAGATAGAAACCAAGTACAAACAAAATCAAATTAAATTGTCATGAATATGAATTTTATAAATTTAAATTTGTATTCTGTTTTCAAGATAGAAACCAAGTACAAACAAAATCAAATTTTATTGTCATGAATATGAATATTTTTCACAAATTTAAATTTGTATTCTGTTTTCAAGATAGAAACCAAGTACAAACAAAATCAAATTTTATTGTCATGAATATGAATATTTTTCACAAATTTAAATTTGTACTCTGTTTTCAAGATAGAAACCAAGTACAAACAAAATCAAATTAAATTGTCATGAATATGAATTTTATAAATTTAAATTTGTATTCTGTTTTCAAGATAGAAACCAAGTACAAACAAAATCAAATTAAATGGGAGACTTTCTGGGACGATAGAGGGCAGCAGACTTACCGGGTAAATCCATTGTTCTAAGAATTATGCGCATGTCCAGAACTACGTAAACAATGGAAATTTACCCAGTATGTCTGCTGCCACCTAGCGTTGGAAAGTCTCCTATTGCCATGAATATGAATTTTATCAATTTAAATTTGTATTCTGTTTTCAAGATAGAAACCAAGTACAAACAAAATCAAATTAAATTGTCATGAATATGAATTTTATTCACAAATTTAAATGTGTATTCTGTTTTCAAGATAGAAACCAAGTACAAACAAAATCAAATTAAATTGTCATGAATATGAATTTTATAAATTTAAATTTGTATTCTGTTTTCAAGATAGAAACCAAGTACAAACAAAATCAAATTAAATTGTCATGAATATGAATATTTTTCACAAATTTAAATTTGTACTCTGTTTTCAAGATAGAAACCAAGTACAAACAAAATCAAATTAACTTGTCATGAATATGAAAATATATATATAAACCGTTGTCAGCCACCCCCCCCCCCCCCCCCAAGACAGCTATGTTAACATGGCATGCTTTATTTCAATTTCAATGGCTCACCCAAATAGTTAACTCCTCTACACACCCTGAACCATGTCCATGTGGCAACAGCCCCATGGGTGATTGTATGCGTACAAGATACAGATACTCATGGTTGAATTGTGAAAATGGTGCATTGACTATAACCGCTAAGTTATTTTCAATTGCAATTCCATACTATCATTTTATGTATCTTTCCCAGGCTTGACTTTTGGATTTGGTGCATTTGGATTTTGTCCTTTATAAAAGTTTTTCAAAAGCTGGATGGCTTTCTTTTTATAAATTCCTGGAATGCATTGAAATGGTTTTCCCAGAGAAGGAATATTATCAGAGTGGATACAAATGACTGATCCACAACCACCAAATCGTTCATTCGCACAACCATACACCACTAATGGTACACCAATCATTCGCAAAGCACTCGCACACATAATACACGGCTCTACAGTCACATATAAAGTTGTCTCCTTAAAGACATCTTCTGATGCCAAACAGTTTTCTCTGCACCATTGAAGAGCACCCTCTATAGCAATGGACTCAGCATGTCTCGTAGCATTCATGGTTTCATTGACTCTGTTGTTGCCGGTAGCGATGACCTTGTTATCATAAATAAGTAAGCACCCAACTGGGACTTCTCCCCGATTGAGGGCAGCAGTTGCTGAATCCAATGCTTTCTTCATCCAATTCCTATGAGGTTTCTCTGCATCCTCCATTTTAAAAAGATACAAGCTGACTCCTTATGCAGACATACACTAAGAACAGCTTGAGAGAAGACTAGACGATTGTTTTAAGAGTCATTAGTCAATGTTTAAAGATCTTTAACTATGCAGTCAAGGTCGTTGTGTCTTCAAGTTTGTACTTTCTTGCTGTTTCTTTGTAAACCAATACTCAAGAAATTCCAAGTATATCTTCTTCTGAGGGGAAGATGCTGGTAAAAAATGACCTGAAGATCGAGAAACAAACGTATCACATTATTAATCTGCAACTGCATATCAATCTATTTTTTTAACTGTTTGATTTATCCATTAAAGGATTCCATCTTTTCAAACTTATTTATTTATTTATTTATTGCTGGTTTCATTACAAGAAACATTTACACATCTTATACATACCTCCTGGATGGTTCAAGACTTGAGAATTAGTGAACAATTCAAGTAAACTTTCACTTGACTCTGAAAACAAAGCAAATGTACAAGAACTGTTAGAAGCTCATCTTTCATGGTTTGGTTCTGTTCCTCTATCATTAAATCTCCTCAATGGACCATGACTCCACTTAAACCTCGCAGTGTACATATCAGAGATGTTAAATTTGCATCGGGGATAAAGAATATTAATTTTGGTTTTTACCCATACACCAATGTGTGTTAGCACCATATACTCGGTACTTTCCCAAGTCCTGTGAAAAAGTATCACAGACTTGTTACTCGGGTGGGATTCGAACCCACGACCCTTGCAATTCTAAAGCAGTGTCTTTCCAACTAGACTACGGAGGTTGCCCGGTAGCTAGAGGCACATGTTGAAATACACCAAGAGAGAAGAGTGGTCTTTGACAATTACCAAACATGTACCTTCCCTTTAACCCATACCATCTAGAAACCTCAAACTAAAGTTCAGTATACAGGCTTAGTGTGAAAACCTTCTATGAGTAATAATGACAAGCTGGCAGTACATGCTTTATCTCTGTGCCTCATGAATCACAGCCCTGGAAATCTGCTAGCCCCACCACAACAAACAAAGGCTGTTTTTGGGGTTACAAATTCTTTGTTCAGGATTCGGTAGATCCTCTGATGTGTTATTTGCTAAATTATGAAATCATTGTTACCACAGAACACGTACCTCTGATTGTGGCTTCTAGCCTCTGAAGAGCCTATGTTAGATCATCATAGGCATTAGCTACAGTCATGGCCATAACCTTGGCAACAGCCATATTATAACCATAGTTACTACAATAACAATAGCCATAGCTACAGCACTGCTGTCCATAGCCATAGCTACAGCATTGTCCATAGCCATAGCTACAGCATTGTCCATAGCCATAGGTACAGCGCCTCATGAATCACAGCCCTGGAAATCTGCTAGCCCCACCACAACAAACAAAGGCTGTTTTTGGGGTTACAAATTCTTTGTTCAGGATTCGGTAGATCCTCTGATGTGTTATTTGCTAAATTATGAAATCATTGTTACCACAGAACACGTACCTCTGATTGTGGCTTCTAGCCTCTGAAGAGCCTATGTTAGATCATCATAGGCATTAGCTACAGTCATGGCCATAACCTTGGCAACAGCCATATTATAACCATAGTTACTACAATAACAATAGCCATAGCTACAGCACTGCTGTCCATAGCCATAGCTACAGCATTGTCCATAGCCATAGCTACAGCATTGTCCATAGCCATAGGTACAGCGCTGTTCATAGCCATAGCTACAGCACTGTCCATAGCCATAGCTACAGCACTGTCCATAGCCATAGCTACAGCACTGTACATATATAGCCATAGCTACAGCACTGTACATAGCTACAGCTACATCACTGTACATAGCCATAGCTACAGCACTGTCCATAGCCATAGCTACAGCACTGTACATTATTATTATTATTATTATTATTTTATTCGCCATAACAGTACAAAACAAAATACATTGACAACATTATACCCCAAGATGGGCAAGGGACAACAAAAGCAAATACATACTATGATCCGTAGATCTGTTGCCCCACATCTGGGGTACACAATAAAATTAATATAGATTTAACATAATATAGTA
Source organism: Asterias rubens (assembly GCF_902459465.1). Taxonomy (NCBI): domain Eukaryota; kingdom Metazoa; phylum Echinodermata; class Asteroidea; order Forcipulatida; family Asteriidae; genus Asterias; species Asterias rubens. The sequence goes on along the minus strand of NC_047076.1, from coordinate 152,677 downwards.
CACAAAGCAATAATAAAAGCAGAAAATTAAAAATCAATAGAAAATGCTAAATATATATTAAGAATAAAAAATAAATTAAATTAAAAATAAATAAGTAAAAATAACAGATGGGGTAAGGATCCATAGCTACAGCACTGTACATAGCCATAGCTACAGCACTGTCCATAGCCATAGCTACAGCACTGTACATAGCCATAGCTACAGCATTGTCCATAGCCATAGCTACAGCGCTGTTCATAGCCATAGCTACAGCACTGTCCATAGCCATAGCTACAGCCTGTCCATAGCCATAGCTACAGCACTGGCCATAGCCATAGCTACAGCACTGTACATATATAGCCATAGCTACAGCACTGTACATGCTACAGCTACATCACTGTACATAGCCATAGCTACAGCACTGTCCATAGCCATAGCTACAGCACTGTCCATAGCCATAGCTACAGCACTGTCCATAGCCATAGCTACAGCACTGTACATAGCCATAGCTACAGCACTGTACATAGCCATAGCTACAGCACTGTCCATAGCCATAGCTACAGCACTGTACATAGCTACAGCTACATCACTGTACATAGCCATAGCTACAGCACTGTCCATAGCCTTAGCTACAGCACTGTCCATAGCCATAGCTACAGCACTGTACATAGCCATAGCTACAGAACTGTACATAGCTACAGCTACAGCACTGTCCATAGCCATAGCTACAGCACTGTCCATAGCCATAGCTACAGCACTGTCCATAGCCATAGCTACAGCACTGTCCATAGCCATAGCTACAGCACTGTCCATAGCCATAGCTACAGCACTGTCCATAGCCATAGCTACAGCACTGTCCATAGCCATAGCTACAGCGCTGTTCATAGCCATAGCTACAGCACTGTTCATAGCCATAGCTACAGCACTGTCCATAGCCATAGCTACAGCACTGTCCATAGCCATAGCTACAGCACTGTACATATATAGCCATAGCTACAGCACTGTACGTAGCTACAGCTACATCACTGTACATAGCCATAGCTACAGCACTGTTCATAGCCATAGCTACAGCACTGTCCATAGCCATAGCTACAGCACTGTACATAGCTACAGCACTGTTCATAGCCATAGCTACAGCACTGTCCATAGCCATAGCTACAGCACTGTACATAGCTACAGCTACAGCCGTAACCATTGTTATTACCACACCATCAATTCAGATATGGGTCTACTTTCCTTAGACATTTACCTTTTGGAATGACACCATCCGTGTCTCCAAATACATGTAATGTTGGGATGCTAATAGGATTCACATAGTAAGAAGCATGACAGGAACTCAAGCTACGGAAACCAGCAACCAAGATGACAAAGTTAACCGGGAATCTGGTATCTAAAAAAAAATAGACAAGACTTCTCTCATTAGTGTGTAACCAGTACTACATCAAATACAAATGTTATGGCAACATGGGGTGAATGAAAAATAAAACAAGTAAATAACAATGCAATGAAGCAAAAGGACTATTATGGATTTATGCATTCAACCCATTTCTTACCTCCCTGACTCTGTAAGGCACAAAGAATAGCGGCAAAAGCAGCTCCTTGACTAAAGGCTAAAATTCCTGAAGAAAAAAAATTGAACATAAACGGTTACTAATAAGAAAGTAGATAACAACTTATCTGAATATTTTCATTGTCTATTAAAATGATTTTAAGATTAATAAAAGAGTACTTGGTGCATCATGGCCTAGCGGTAGAGCACCGTTTTCAAACTCTGACGTTTCAGATCAGCAGAGTGTGAGTTCGAGTTCCTGTCATGACATTTAAAAGCAAGACACTTAACTATGATGCTCCGTCCTCCAAATGGGACGTTAAGCCATTGGTCCTGTGTGTTGTGCTACGCACGTAAAAGAACCCAGTGCACTTATCGAAAAGAGTCGTGGTTGGCCCCGATATTCCTGGTTTGATTTGTGCTACAACACCTTGTAAACCATTACATGGTGCTAAGGATTATTATGTCTCATAATTCAAACGTAATCCTTCTTCATAAACACTCACCATCAAATGGTCCAAGCTCTTTGATTGTCTGTGCTACTACAGTGAGTGATTCTTCAAGACCAGGGTTGACGTCAGATGTCTGGCTTGCCTTGAAAGTACTCTCTTTTGTTGAGAACCACCACCCACGCTGGTCTAATGAAATGTTTTAAATAATAACAATCAATATTTGTGGCTTCTTATATAGCGCTAATATCCATCACTCAGTCACGCTCAAAGCCCATAAACATTGTTATTGGTTGCAAAAGGATAAACTCATTTGGATTTGAAGTCTGATTTGGTTTCTGTCATGTAGTAGGCCCTACTTATAATGATGGATCACTATTAAAGAAACTTCAACATACCAAGATTAATTTGAAACCAATCATAAGTGTGCAACAAATCGTACATGGATACGGGTTCAAGAGAGAAGCACGGCCAGCTACTGTGTAAAAGATGGATGGAGCTTGCAATCTCTCTCATGATAAATTAACAATATCATAATCTGATTGGCACAATCTTCACAGCATTTAAAGCCTAATGCGCAAATGGAATGCGCAAGTGCAAACCACCCTCTCTAGGACAGTAGGAATGCTTTTAGAAGAAAAACAATTCAAGATTCGAGATTGTGTCCTTACATTTAAAACATACTATTTACCTAGAGAAATAAAAACACCCTTATTATGGCGAGTCACTGACTAGTATCAGCTACAATTCTTACCAAGATCTTCTTCTCCTTCACTCGGCTGCACTTTATTTGGGGCAGAGATGAACTCTAAAAAGTATAACATTCATAAACAAAAAATGTATTAAAAAATTCATCTGTTAAAAAAGTTGTTTTAGTATTTCTTATCTTGTTTAAAGTTGTTTCAATTAATTTACAGTTACAGATTGAACCACAACATCTTTGGAAGAAATATTAAATACAAATATTAATAATAAAAACTAGACATTAGGTGTTTGTGAACAAACACAAAGCTGTTCCGTGTTGTTTTGCTTTGATTATGTGCTTCAATGACCAAGGAGTTATACTCTAAAAAAAGTTTTGAAAAATGTTTAGTAGTTCTTGAGAAATGGTCCCACTTCCGGTTGACCCGGAAGTAGGTGTCAACACGAGGTCACGAGTTTTCAGAGTCAATATTAATGTCTTAGGAGTTTGTAACTGAAAACAATTAGAAAATCGGTTGAGTATTTCTGGAGATATGGTCCCACTTCCGGTTCACCCGGAAGTAGAGGCCAACATGGGGTCACGAGTTTTCAGAGTCAATATTAATGTCTTAGGAGTTTGTAACTGAAAAAAAATGTGAAAATCGGTTGAGTAGTTCTTGAGATATGGTCCCACTTCCGGTTGACCCGGAAGTAGAGGTCAACATGGGGTGACGGGTTTTCACAGTCAATATTAATGTCTTAGGAGTTTGTAACTGAAAACAATTAGAAAATCGGTTGAGTAGTTCTGGAGATATGGTCCTACTTCCGGTTGACCCGTAAGTAGAGGTCAAATTGAGGTCACGGTTTTTCCAAATTTTTCTCCTATCCCCAAGGAGTCTTAAACTACAAACAAGTTAAAAACTGGCCCTGTACTTCTTGAGATATAGTGTTTCAAAGATTTCCCAATTAAATATGGTAAGAAAACTGGTAAGAGGAGGATATATACGTTGACATTTGTTTCGCTCATTTCTCAAAAACTACAACACCACAGCAAGTAATATTTTAAGGGAAGCTTTCAACTATCATTATCTTCAAACTGTTTAAGTTTAGTGTAAATCTGTGGACACGATGGTGTGTCGTCGTCGTCAAAACCCCCTATTTAATTACGCACGTTCGTTTGAACGAAATCCCTAAACCTTCGTACTTTGTCGCGTGCAAAGTATATGGGCCCAGAACTCGGTTAGATTGTTATGGGTCCTGAACGATGGTAGGAAAACAGAATGAGTAGACTTCCTCTCAAGAAGTCACAACTCATGATAGTTACATACTATATGGCATTTACCATAGAGAATGTTTACCAATAACATGGAAGTGACTGCATCCAGTTATAGTCAAACGCGTAGACTCATCTCAAGAAGTCACAACTCATGATAGGTACATACTGTATGGCATTTACCAAAGAGAATATTTAACAATAACATGGAAGCGACTGCATCCAGTTATACTCAAATGAAGATTACGTGGTTAATTAATTAAGATTTTTAATTTTGTTTACATTAAGAGTAAAGCTTATGTTTCAAGCTTCAATTTGGTAGAAAAAACTCACTCTTTTGTATTATGGTGTAGGAGCTTAGACTTAAAGAAAAAAGGTGTACAAATTCAATGGGGTTTTGGCGAGAAACAAAGAATAATAATAATAATAATAAAAATAATAAAAATCTCGACGAAAACAATACCTGTTCCGACGGTAGGTCGGAACAGCTAATAATACGTAAATAATAAGTAGAATAAGCTAGTTAATACAAGTTATAATAAGTTACCCAGTTCTGTGTACTTCTTTATGATTTTTCTGAGTGCTCCTGTCCTCTCCCTGAAGATTTTGGCATTCTGGCGGTAACCATGGATACACAGAATCTATCAAAAACATAAACAACCTCATTGTCAATACTGATGTCATTACATGGTGACCCCTAGATTACAAGTTAAGAAAGTAAGAAGTTTATAGCTTTAATGAAGAGCTTAATTAGGGTGTTATTGTGTTAAACGCAATGAATAGGATGTTACTCTGGGCTTAGCAGTCTTGGTCTACATTGATCTTATTTTGTGTTCTAAACGCTGATATTCCATCATTTGCTTGATGATCAGATCATCGCAATTGTTTTTAGTTTACAAAAAAAGGGAGTAGGCCCTATGGTTTGATAAAATATGTGACTTATATGAGTCACACTAGGTCCTCAAGTCAAGTCTGATGCATGATAATTGAGTCCATTAGTCTTTTGCCGACATGACTCGAGTTAAGTCTGAGTCACTGAAATTGTGACTCGAGACTACTCAAAATTATGACTCAACCTCAAAATTGTGATCGAGCCAATTCAAATTTTACAGAGCGATAATATTCCTTCCATTCCACGAATTAAAGCCACTCAATATTTGTTTTATATAACTGACATAAAGATCATTGTTATTTTATGTATTTTAAAAGTATAACATGTAAAATCACACAAATGACTGACAACCAAAAATCATATAGCGCCGCATAGCACCAACAATGCACGGCGGCGCTGTACTGCGCACAAACATTGGTAACAAGGATGATCCTAACTGTTGAATGGGAAATGCTATAGCCCAATAAACAAAACCAACCAATAAGCCTATTCGCTATTGCAGCTGCGCATGTCCGTTACTGCTGACAACGCAATTTGTTTATCTCCCGTGACCTTTTTGGAGATAAACAAATTGCGTTGTCAGCAGTAACGGACATGCGCAGCTGCAATAGACCCTATGCATTGACGTCATCCAGCCGCCATCTTTGAGGTCAAACGGTGACGAAACAATCGAAACGCACATAGATTGGCCAATGAACAACCTCCTTTTGACCTCAATGCGGGGGCGCCGTACTGAAATGACGTCATGTGCATAAGGTCTATAGCGAATAGGTTTATTATTAGCCCACCTTGTTGAGCTGTTAATGGCTCCGCTTTTAACATCGGTCTCATCACTGTGTAATGGTGACAGTGATGAGACCGATGTTAAAAGCGGAGCCATTAACAGCTCAACAAGGTGGGCTAGCTTATTATCAACTACTGATGTTCGTTGGTGTTTAGTAAACTGGAATGGGCTTCCCTGATATATGGGAGACGATAGCCGGACGAAACCGAAATAGTTCTAGGAGTAACTGGAATCCACCACCACCACTGGCTACTGCCTACTTTTTAGTTTGCAAACTAAAAAGTACTAAAAAGTACTTTTTAGTTTGCAAACTAAAAAGTAGGCAGTAGCTTTTTAGGTGTTCGGCTTTTAGCCGAAAACCTATTGTTATTGTTAAGTTTTTTTTTTTTTTTTTTTTTTTTCTCCGTCTTCTTCTTCTGCCTGAACGTTCTCCGCCAATTTTGAGAAAAACTGAAACTTGTATGAACTTGAAACTTCTCATGAACATCAACCTCGGTGAGTAGACGGCACCGCAACTTTTTTGGAATGGTGACGTCATTGATGACGTCATTACGTTAAATAAACGTGAAATAAACCTTAAATAATTAGAAAAATCATATCTTCAAAACCAAAAGAGCTACGTTCAAGATTCTTTTTTTTACATAAAACCTCTTATAAAGATCTACAAATGCGGTGCACAACGTGACCCCATTTGACCTTTACTTCCGGTCGAAACCGGAAGTTAAAGTAACAAATCATGTTATTTTGGGCTCTAGAGCCTAAGTGAATAAAAATATGAAAAAATGTCCAATGCATAAAATTTTTTTAAACTCAAGAGCATTCTAAAAATATAATGTGTGACGTCATAGCTACGTCACAACGAAAATGGTACACGAGGTCGAAAAAAAAATTATTTTGCTATCTCAAAAAATACAGCATGTACGGACTTGAAACTTACCACGTACTTAGACCAAAGCGTGTATATGACAAAGAACAAAATTTGGAATGATGACGTCATCGATGACGTCATTATATTAAATTGAAGTTTTTTATTAAAATACTCATATCTCCAGAATCAGATATGCTACATACGTGATCTTTACACCATATGAAAGGTCATGAAGTATTAAACAAATCTTACACAGGGTGTGACCCCATTTGACCTTTACTTCCGGTCGAAACCGGAAGTAGTAGTTTGTTTTATAAAAAATCGTATCTGAATAATATTATTTTGTGTATTAATATAATAACTTAATTTTAAGGCCCTTCGACGATTCTACAAATGTTTACAATGTGTGACCTCATTTGACCTTCATTTCCGGTCGAACCCGGAAGTATAAGTTTGTACATACAAAATTGTGTATCTTATTAATGAAACGTGGTACATTAATAATCATTACATCAATTTTGAGCTCTCTGGCAATTCTATATGTTTTGCACAAAGTGTGACCCCATTTGACCTTTAAATCCTGTCAAACCGGAAGCTGAAGTTTAATATGACAAACCTTCATTTCTCCGTCTTCTTCTGCCTGAACGTTCTCCGCCAATTTTGAGAAAAACTGAAACTTGTATGAACTTGAAACTTCTCATGAACATTCTTCTACAGTCGTCAATATTCATAAATTCATATTTCCTTAACTACACAAGCCATCTCGACAATATACACCATATGAAAGGGCTCCACATAATTTTTTATACTTCACAAAAAAGAATATGTTGATGACCTTGTATTGACCTTTTCACCTGTTTAAACTGGAAGTTCTAAAAAACGCTTAGAAAAAAGGTTATTTAATAGCTATTCACTTTGTTTTCACAATAACACACAGCATAGCTCACTATCTCCCCAGTCAACTAAACTTAAAAAGTGATGGCTCGTTAATTCAGGCCAGAAATCCGAACACCTCGAATTTGTTATCAAACAAATTCTTATGTCTAGTTTTGATGTAAATTTTGCCTGAGTGAGCTAAGATGTTTAGTCTTTTTGTGATCAATTTAGTCCTTTTTATAATTTTAGGCTTTCTGACCCTGGCTGAGAGATTTACAAAAATTAATTGAGAATTACTACCTTCAGTTTATCACTTGAAGCAGCCACTATGGATGACATTTCTTGTGTTATCACCTTTTACCCATTCATCAAAATCCAACATAATTAATTTGCTCTCTTGTTACGTTATGCGCTACTGTTCTTCCACCAGTAGAGGGCGCTCTTGTTATTTGTGAGGCCTTTATTTTGAGAACAAGGCCCCGCCGGTACGTGTGCCGCCCAGTGCAATACTGTCCGCTCCGGACACTTTTGCATACAAATGCAATCATGTCCGGGGTTATGCAAAAAACGTCCGGTGGACAAGCGCGGGTAAGCGAGCGTGCATACACTTTGGTTAGCTTTGTCCGTCGACCAGGGGCGTTTAATTTACTGCAAGGACGGTTTTTGCATAATATGCAACTGTATCCGGGCGGACACAATTGATGATTATGCAGCAGCGTCTGGGCGGACACGATTGCATATGCAAAACCGTCCAGCAGACATGATTGCATATGCAATACTGTCCTCCGGATAGTATTGCATTATAGGACATAATTGCATGCGACACCGGCGCGCTGACTGTAACTGCAGAGCGACTGTAAATAGCTGGAGACCACGCCCGCGAGCAAATTTTTTCCCCAAACGACATTGGATGGTTTGGTAAAAGAGCAGGCCAAATTCATTATGACGTAATTTTGATGGAAAGGGCCAATCACAGAGGCAGAGAAAAAAATAGTGCAATGACGTTTGGGAAAAAAACAAATTCGCCGCCCGGCCGTCGACTTGCCGTCAAATTGGATTTATTCCGGCTTTTGTCTAGAGTATTAATTTATGTACGAGACATTGTACTAAAGATCCGTTTTGTGCTGAGTTCGTCATGACGTGTAAAACATCATGAATGCATCGTCCGAAAGTTTCGGTTCCAATTTATTTTCCTCCATGGTGTAATTATGTATTATGATGATTTAGTTACAAAGTAACACTTTCAAACCTTGTGGGATAACCACTTCATACATCATCATTGTTTAATATTAAAATTCGATTGCCGCAACTCCTCACATTTATTTTTACTAAAAAGCTGCAGATCACGACGTAATCACAGGTTTCCGAAATGTTTCCGATCCGACAGCATGTTGATTTTTAAAGAACAGGGCCCAATTTCATGAAGCTGCTTCTCAGCAGAAAATATTGTTCTACTGTTATCTGCTTAGTAGAAATTATGAGTAGGTTACCGTCACAAAAATATATGTCACTATGTGGTCTTTTGGCTGGTAGCTGCATTCTGTTATTTGGCGCTTAAAGGCAGTGTACACTATTGGTAATTGTCAAAGACTAGCCTTCACAGTTGGTGTATCTCAACATATGCATAAAATAACAAACCTGTGAAAATTTGAGTTCAATCGGTCATCGAACTTGCGAGATAATAATGAAAGAAAAAAAACACCCTTGTCACACGAAGTTGTGCATGTGCGTTTATGGTTGATTTCGAGACCTCAAGTTCTAAACCTGAGGTCTCGAAATCAAATTCGTGGAAAATTACTTCTTTCTCGAAAACTATGGCATTTCAGAGGGAGCCGTTTCTCACAATGTTTTATACCATCAACCTCTCCCCATTACTCGTCACCAAGTAAGGTTTTATGCTTGTAATTATTTTGAGTAATTACCAATAGTGTCCACTGCCTTTAATTCTACATAATTATTTCTTTTATGAACGGATCTCTTCATCCATTTTAGCACATAGCTTCAATCGTCACTTCAGAGATATCATCAGCAAGGATCTCTTCGTCCCAGGACTGCAAAGTAAACAGAGTAAAGCGTTCAATGTAATGGATGGTCAAGTTGTGTGAGCTAGCAGAGTAGGACACATAGGGCATCAATACTTAAAGTCACCTTTCAAACATAAGAGTATATGCTTACGAACAATAAAACAATTTTTTTAGTAATTGTTTGTCACGATTTATATGTTTAAAAAATATATAAAGTTGTTTGGGGGACTGACTCCGCCTACCCCTTTTGTGACGTCAATCGAGGCAGACTTTGCCTGCAATGCGTATAGTAAACACACGTGCAAAGTACATGTACGTCCAAGTCGTGAGTTGGTACATTTCAAAAAGTGTTTTTCTGCATTCAGCAGCAAAACACCTGGTCGGCATTGCCGAAAAAAAAAACAAAAAAATGTTTTTTTGAAACGTACAAACTCACGACTTGGTCCGTACATGTACTTTGAAATTGTGTTTACTCTACGCATTACAGGCAAAGTCATGATTGACTTCACGAACAGCGCCCTCTCGGGTCGGGGTCTACTCTTAAATTTGTAAATAACATAAGAACTGATTTTGTTTAACCTTAGTTAACTGTTTATTCACATTCCACTCATCAAAACACATATATTAGTGACAAAAGCTTTATTTTGAAAAAATACCACTTCCAGGTGACTTTAAGCCTGTAAACAGAACATTCTGCTGTGCAAATGTCTTGGCTAAGAATGAAAGGGGCATTACCGCTCACAGCAATGGTAACTTTATGGTGTTCTGACTGGCAAACCTATTTGTGCTTAGCAAAAGATGTTTGTCCTAAGCAGGTGTTTGTGTTTAGGGGCTCAATGAAATTGGGCACAGTTTGCCTGCGAGCTTCTTTAATATTAATAAAATATTCAAGTAATTCATTCTTAAATTTAAAGATATTGAATATTTTTTATAAATCAATGTTCTCTTGAAACTTACAATCAAAAGGAATAGAGCAGTTTTAAGTACCTGAACGCCCCCCCCCCCCGCCGAGAAATTGTTTTTTTTGACAATAACTCACCAGAAAAATTGCTTTGACGAAAGGCTTATTTTCTGGAGACTTTAGATTTTTTAATGGGGGGCACACTTGCTCCAATCCAGGAGATGAAGACATACTTGCGTTCGATTGTACCATCGTTGGATGCGCATTCAAGTCCAGCAAAAGCGTAGACCCTATTATCACCTGTTGATTCAAAAACTGTGACTTTTCATAACGGTGAATTAATAGCGGTTTCACAAAGCAATCAAATCCATCGTAAGACAAATAATGTCAGTATCACCACCGTGATTTGTTCTGTGGCATCACACTTTCGAACAACTATTGACTATAGACGATCAATAAAATCTTTGTGAAATCGGCTCCAGGCTATAAAAAGCTAACGCTTGTGAATTTGGCATGTGGATCATTGTGTGCTCACTTAATTGGTGGTCTACCATGCTGGTGGTAGATATACATTCATTAAACAAAAAGTACCTTATTAAAAATCAAACCAAAATGGCGTTATACCTTCGAACAGCGCCACAAGTTCATCGTGATTAGTTCCAGAGGGGCCAGCTGTCAATGTATTATGCTGTTTCTGGTCATACACAACAGTACTCCTAAAACCATAGATCAAGGAACGGAACCAAATTAGGGATTTTATCAGGTCAGCTTTTACCGCTCAAGAGTCCAGAACTTCGGTGCATTTGAGTTCTAAGTAAAACAGTATAGGCCTTTTTATGTAATTTTTTTTATTATACAACGAAGCATTGATCCGCATTTAAAGATACGTAAATTGTTACTTCTATTCAATTTCAATTTCAAACTCAACTCAAATATTATTTCCATCCTTCCATGATATTAATGTTTTACTGCAAATCGTTCAGTTCCTTACCAATTGAGTGTTCCATCGCGAACTTTGTAATAATTCTCACTAATTAGGTCTACGTCATCCTGGCCATCTGCAACGCACAGAAAAATTACGAACTGGTGAAGTTGAGGGAAGTAGTTCTTCACCTTTTCGCAAGCTGTGTTTGGCACTATTTTTTTATTTTACTTTGAAATCCTATCATCAAAGTATTAGTAACTAATGTATTAGTAACTAACGCAGCAATCGGATCCAAACGTGTGGGCTTGACAAGTGTGCATATTTTTAGGCACACGGACACTTGATTTCACCCCTCAAAACGCCAAAAGCTCGTGAGGCTTCAGGCTTCGTCGTCCCTAATCCCCCAATCGCATGTTACCGAAACTTTTCCTGTAACTGACAAAGATTGATACTATAGATCTAAATTACTTAAAGGTTTTTCTATTTCTATTCAACCCTCAAAACGCTCAAAAGTTATTTTTCTTTTGTGAGCCCCTATATATTTGAGTTCCTTCAAATCCCAATTAAAAACCCACCTAAGTTACTCTAGATTGAATCATCGTTAATTGCATTGTTTTGTCTGTAAAACATGTAGTTTATCTTTTTGTTTGGTTGCTATTGTATTTCATAAGCACTTTGTATCGCGTTTGTAAAAAGCGCTATATAAGGTTATTATTATTATAAAACCCTGGGTTAAAAACATCCAGCCGTCCATTGCTCTATCCTCTTCATAACTTAGGATCCTAACTTAGGATTAGTCTTAGGAATTTTAATGAGTTCCGTTACCACGCATAATTACATCCTAAACTTGAGATAGCATTTTGTGAAATCGGCTGGGTTCCGCCCTTGTGGTCACACCCGGAGTTATAAACTTCAGTAGCAACTTACTTAAATATGCCGAATCCAAGCCACGGACTTCCACCAAGAGGTTCCGAAGAATCTCAAGACGACTTTGGTTTCCAGTCACCAAGCAGATGGAAACGGTTAAAATGAATAATAAATACTGTATACGAAACATTGCGGCGGGCATCGGTCTGATGTCGTTCAAATTGAAGGGTGCGTTGAACACCAAAACAGTAAGCCTGTTTATTGCAAAACGACGAGTGTCTATTTTTTTATGGTACCGTGTTGTGCAAAAATATACGAAACTTCAATATGGCTATGACCCGCCTGGGCGCGTAACACTCACTGATTTTTAAATTTGCATAAAAATGTGTTATTTTCGATGAAAAGGCAAGAAAACTTACGGATACACCTCAGTTCATGCAACATTGATCAAACCCTGAGGGGCATGGATTATTGAACATGATCAAACCCCGAGGGGCATGGATTATTGAACATGATCAAACCCCGAGGGGCATGGATTATTGAACATGATCAAACCCCGAGGGGCATGGATTATTGAACATGATCAAACCCCGAGGGGCATGGATTATTGAACATGATCAAACCCCGAGGGGCATGGATTATTGAACATGATCAAACCCTGAGGGGCATGGATTATTGAACATGATCAAACCCCGAGGGGCATGGATTATTGAACATGATCAAACCCCGAGGGGCATGGATTATTGAACATGATCAAACCCTGAGGGGCATGGATTATTGAACATGATCAAACCCTGAGGGGCATGGATTATTGAACATGATCAAACCCTGAGGGGCATGGATTATTGAACATGATCAAACCCTGAGGGGCATGGATTATTGAACATGATCAAACCCTGAGGGGCATGGATTATTGAACATGATCAAACCCTGAGGGGCATGGATTATTGAACATGATCAAACCCTGAGGGGCATGGATTATTGAACATGATCAAACCCTGAGGGGCATGGATTATTGAACATGATCAAACCCTGAGGGGCATGGATTATTGAACATGATCAAACCCTGAGGGGCATGGATTATTGAACATGATCAAACCCTGAGGGGCATGGATTATTGAACATGATCAAACCCTGAGGGGCATGGATTATTGAACATGATCAAACCCCGAGGGGCATGGATTATTTAACATAAACCCTGGTACTTGCTTCCTGTGAATGCTGGATGTCACATTGCAACGAATAATTTGTGTAAAAATTTTTTTTTTAAAACAAGTGGACCAAGAAATGCCCGCAAATGTAAAAAAAAATTGTATTTTTTTTCATGTGAAGACCATACACCAGAAAACAAATTGTTTTTAACATTTATTTATTACCATTATCCCGTTACTATGGTGATACTGGATTGATGTTGACCTTCAAAGGTTCCACTCTTTCACACAGAAATTAAAACAAGACAACTTTTTAAGTCATTCCTTTTAGTGTTTGCCAGTGTGAAATGTATTTTAAAAATAGTAAGAACAACTTCAAATTGAATGGCTTTAAGACATTCAAGTAGACTAAAAAATGCCAGAAAATGTAACAAAAAACGTCTAGGGTTTTTTAAAGAAATTAATTAAAATAAAAAATAACTGTTTCAAGTAATTTTGTTGTTAACTATTAATTGAATACCCCAATCCCACCCACATATTACAGACAACTTTTCTAAATGAAATACTACTTAATCATAAAATAAAACAATTTCGTTTAAACCTATTGTTAAACAACGATGATGTTTTTTTTACATAAACAACCAGGTTACACATGATGTTTACATACATTTCAATCAATCATCTAGTTTACTTTTGAAGTATCACTTAAATCAATCAAACATATTTTTATAATAATGGCACAGTAGTAAAATGCTGCAACCATTAGTTTTAATGAAACACTTTTTGGCTATGAATGGTTTTAATAAAGTAAAGTTATTTCAGCATTTAAACAAAATGAATTTCGAACTTATATCTTCAGTTGGTATAATCAATCAAACAAGTGAATAGGTGCTGTAATCTTCGCTGCCCGGTGTATTAGCCGCAGAAGTTTTACTTGGGGCCAACATCAATGTATAAAATGGGACTTTATGACGAAGATCATTGTACTCAGAAAAGAACTCTAAGCCGTCAGAAAACAAGCCAAGGGTGTGTTCTTCAGCCATTTAACTTTACTGGTTGCAGGCTTTTGAAAGTTTCTTGAAGGGTTTGGTATATAGCTGATATGAGACGATAAAAGTTGCACAAGTTTAGCTCCATGTCTTTATTGATCTTCTTGTAGAAAAAATTAAGATAAGTTTGAGAGCAGTTGACCATGAAAAATGTAAAGAACTGACAACTTTAACCATGCTTTAACTAGCCAACCTCCATGCTTTAACTGGCAGAATATGAGGTGATGGTTAAACACTGCTGTTCTCATCAATTCAGGCAAACTTTAGGAAAGTGTCTCTCTATTCTAAACTTCAATATCTTTCTTATCTTCGTCTACATCAGATTGCTTGTAGTGCTTAAGTGCTCTTGCTGATGGATCATCTGTATATCCACACCATTTTGGCATCCACCTGTATGGAATCCATTTAGCATGACCCTTAAAGTGCTTCTCAAATACCTCACGGTAGAAATAAGATTCTTTGGTTGTTGGAGGGATGAAGGGAAATCTCTTGGGAGAATTCTCTAACATAGCGTCATCCACCTACAGAAAAAAACCCAAGAAAGTAATAATAATTAGTTATTCTAGATAAATGACTCAGATTGTTGTTGATTGGATAAACAGTGAAAACATGAAGCCAGCCAGTCTTACAAAGCTCCAGCTATGTCTTTTATTATCAGCCATTTAAATATTTATGAATAAAGAATATCACCATACCTCTTGGCTGACAAACTCTTGCAGACTCTCGTACCATGATTTCTTAACCGAGGAAACACCGTCACTGAATGCTTCCTTAGGTCTCCAAAGGATCTCTGATGGTAGAAGTCCTGTCCCATCAAACGCCTTCCTGAGAAGGTACTTCTCAATCCCCTGTTGAGGGCGCCTCATACTTGCAGGTAGTGACAGATAGTAGGAGGTAAAGTGATGATCAAGCAGAGGAACACGTAACTCCAAGCTAGACAACAATATCAAAATAATCATAAATAGGATACTTTACTGTGGTGTTTGCATCTGCATCTTATTACTGTGCAAACTCCAATAGACTGGATATCATGCACAGGGTTTCAACTACTGGTACTGTTCGAACTCAAATTTTTTAAATTAACTTTATGCTCTACGCTTTATGTAACTGTCTTGAGCACCATTTTTTGTTGATTTTTGGTGCTACATAAATGTTTTCTGATTGATTGATTGATTGATTGATTGATTGATTGATTGATTGATTAATTGATTGATTGTAGGTTGTAGTCTATAAGGTTTCTATAGTTAGTGACTCCCTGGTGTCAGATTACAGGCTACACAATTGGGCCATTGTTCTTGGCAAAAATTAGTATTTATAGTTTAACCCCTTTGATACTCACCTATGGGCCGCAGTGGTACGATCTGATCTCAATACATCAAAAAGGTACAAATCTTTGAGAAGACGTCGACTTTCAGCGTCTCCTTCTTCAAGAGAGGGTTGCTGATGGAAATAGATATATCCTTGAGCAAGCTCATCAGAACCCTCTCCAGAAAATATCACAACTCTATCCGTTTCTTTCTTGATGTAGCGAGATACCAAGTACATACCTGTAAAAGTAACAGAATATCACAAAATTAACTATCACACAAAATAGTAATGGCCATAAGTTTCGACCCAAGCAGAGTCTTTTTGAAAGGTTAATTGACAACACAACAAGCATTAAAGATAATTTAGTGTAGCATAAGCAGTGAAGTGGAAATACAAGAAAAGAGACAGAGAGAGAGAGAGAGTCAGAAGAAACACGGAAAACACTAACAAGTTCAATATTGGTGCAAATTATTCTCTTGGGAAAAGGCCTGAACAACCACAGCCTCGCTACTACGGGCAGCGTGCCATATTGCCAGCTAACTCTGCATACATCTCTAACCCCTGGGTGGGAAACTCTGATCTGTGTTTTTGATTGGCTACCATTATACACGAAGTGAGAACGTACACCACTAGGAAGGAGGTTGGGACTTCTATCTACGTTTGTTTTTTCAATTTGATGGTTATGATATTGCATCACTTTGATTACCATCTATAAATGTCAGTTATTAAGGATGAAACTTTCTTAGTTGGCTTGAAGACTTTTGTTTGAAACATCGGTTCTAATGGCCATAGTGTACATTATTTTCATCCTATGAAACATCACTTAAAGAGACTCCTATTGAAGTTTCTTATGCAACTCAATATCTTAAATGATCTTGTGGCAATGGAAGTAAAAAAAGTACCCACCAACAGAGGCTCTGATTGTTGTTGTATCCCAACTTTCTAGAGAATAAATAACCTCATCCAGGGCAGCAATTCCTTCCTCTGGTGTGAAAGAAACCTCATGATGTTCACTGCCAATATGCGCTGCAACCTGTTTTAAGAAGAGATCAAGCTATATTAATAGGTGTCATTAATAAGTACTGTTAGTTCACTGCAAGCAGAATGGAAACAAACTAGATACGAATACTACAGATAATAATACTGTTTCACTGCAAGCAGAATGGAAACAAACTAGACACGAATACTACAGATAATAATACTGTTTCACTGCAAGCAGAATGGAAACAAACTAGACATGAATACTACAGATAATAATACTGTTTCACTGCAAGCAGAATGGAAACAAACTAGACACGAATACTACAGATAATAATACTGTTTCACTGCAAGCAGAATGGAAACAAACTAGACACGAATACTACAGATAATAATACTGTTTCACTGCAAGCAGAATGGAAACAAACTAGACACGAATACTACAGATAACAATACTGTTTCACTGCAAGCAGAATGGAAACAAACTAGACACGAATACTACAGATAATAATACTGTTTCACTGCAAGCAGAATGGAAACAAACTAGACACAAATACTACAGATAATAATACTGTTTCATTATAGCATTCCTAACATGATATCAAACAACATACGTTTGAGGGTTTTCTGAGTTTAATTTTTTTTTTAAGGGTTTAATGAAATTCCTGCTTCTGTGTACAGTTGCTTTATACCAGGGCGGCATTTTTATTTGCTTCTTATTTTAGATCTGTAATCTGTAAAGGGCCTTGAGTGCTGTTTAGGCAGATTAGGGCGCTTTGTACATACAGCTGATTATTATTTTTATTACTGCATAATTACAAACAATTGCAATTTAAAAATTTGTTTTACGACCAGCCCCCGCTGCTAGTTACAGTTGAACCGGCTCATACGATAGACCTCTGTTTTACCTTTCTAGCTGCAAGCACATCAGGACTTCCCTCCATTCCAATAGAGTACGTCTGTATAGGGTACTGAAGTCCAGATTCTTTGGCTAACTTGACCACAAGAGCTGCTATCAAACTTGAGTCTAGCCCACCTGAAAACAAATCATATTCAACAAACCAATAAAAAGGTGCATTATTTTAGCTATTCAAAGAAGAGACTGAAAACCCAATTGTACTCAAGAGCATTTTTTTATGGAATAGATTATTTTTCAAAGCGCCTTTGAACATAAATGTGCATACTTAAATTATTTTGATTGATTGATTGATTGATTGATTGATAATCTTTGTGTGAAATAACACACCTTAGTTTTGACAGACAGAATAAAAATACCAGCTGAGGTGCACTAAGAAGATGAGATTAAGTAATAAGAAGTTATAGATCTTACCAGACAAAAGACATCCAAGGTGACGATGAGTCATCAGACGTTTCCGGACTGCATCGGTGACCAAGAGGCGGATATTCTCATGAATATCTTCACCTAGAATTAATATAACAAATAATTGATAATTAACCACAATCTGAATCAACTCAAATAAAAAATTAATTAAAATAAAGGCTGGATACTCTTTTTAAATAAGTGCTTTTTAAATGACTGATGTATTGTTTAAATAACACTTGTTGTCAGTACAATCTTAAACAAACTTCCTTCTAAAGTCATTCATGATCATAAAAGCATAGGGATGTTTGTATAAATATCAAAGCAATGCGAAATATCATCTCAATGACCAATTGTCAGTCATTAACTTGACAGTAAGTTGCAAAATAAATCAGTCATATTATTTACCAAGTTTGACAGCCGCTGGGATGTCTGCCCATTTAGGCTTCTTCTCAAAGGAGTGAAACTCAACTCTCTCGCAAAGTGTTACTTTGCCAGAAGATTCAAGATCATAGCTTTCAACATTTCCAGGAGGAAATGGAATAATTTCAACATCATGGTCTTCATCTCCATGGGCAAGCCCTAACAATCCTGAAACAAATATTGAACATAAAGCAATAATTAGGATTTCGTCATGAGAATAAATGTAAGGAAACTATACTGGTAGCTTCAATGGAGGTTTGTACTAGGACCGTTTGCTAAAATTAATATAATAAACTTCCAAATATCTTTTTGATTTATGCTAAGACTGTTTCTGTATTTACAAAATCATTCCTTGTAACCTGTGCCAGGAGTGTCAAGTTGACAGATATGGCGCGTTACAAAACCTTTATCAGTCTCTTCCAATCTGATCATATTTCAATCTGATCATATTTCAGCTTTTGCTTTAGAAAGAGAGAGAGAGAGAATGATTGAAAACACAATAAACACTAACCTTTTGCCTCAGAGCAGATAGCAAGAAAGCCATCATCCTTCAGGAGTCTGAACATTGGACGAATTCCATATGTGTCTCGACCAAGATAAACCTGTAAATTTGAGGGAAACCTATGTAAATACCAGGTTGCAGGGGATGATGATGATGATGGTGACAATAGTCATCCTTCATTTACACACACTTGCAAAAAAGTGAACAACTGTAAAAGAGTAGAAACAATAAATTAAATATAGTATAAACCACTCAAACAACAACAGGAACGTTATAGTAAGTAAATATTACAATAATATACACAAGTTGTGAAGGAAACACAACAAGTCAAAAGATATGTAAAGTATTCCAATTAACCAATCCAAGCAAACAAGTAACAAGTTAACAAGGATCACACTTGGACACATCTTGCTACTTTCAGCATCTGAAACCTTCTCTGCAACAACATCTAAACACGACTGTTTTTCACTGTGCTTGCTTTTCAGGTAGAGGGTCAGGATTCTGTTTCGGGTTTGTTTCATATCAGCATGATACTTGACCTGCTGCCAATGGTGAATTACACTTGTTAACCCTTACAATGTGCTACATAATTTGGTCTCAGGATTCATAACTTCAATAACAATCTTTCTGAATTTGTTTATGATGATAAGCGCCTTATAAAGTACCTTGTTACGTGCGCCATATATAACTTCAGTATTATTATTAATATGTTTAATAACTTGCCTTCTTGGCAGCTGTGTCTAATAAACAGAAAGCAAAGACACCATCCAGCATTGAGGCTGCATACTCTGCTCCTCCTTGGGCATAGAGGTGAATAATAGCCTCACCATCACATTCAGTCAAATACTGAAAGTTGAACTGTTTCTGCACCTGAAAAGATAAGATTAAATAACATATGGGTAAAATTAAAATTGATATACCACACAATCACTACATTACAGTGGGATAACCTGCAAAGGGGGGGGGGTGCTTACCTCCCCCTTAACTGCCCCGCCCCCACCCAAATAAGATTGAAGAAAAGGAGCAGTGAATGGATTAGAATGTCTTTTTTGCTGTCTGAACTTGGCACCTCAATATGAACATGTCCAGTTCTGCCACTAAATACAAATAAATATTTATCATAGAAATGGAAAGCCCCTTACAGTGCGGTAATTGTAGATTTCTCCGTTGTACAGCACATAGATATGGGGATGGCTCCGGATTCTCATTGGTTGCATGCCAAAGATGTCATCCACGATGACCAATCGATGGAAGGCTAGACAGCAGTTATTGTAGTGATTGATGTTCTCAATACGGAACGAGTCGGGACCTCGATGAGCTATTTTCAATGCACTGTTGCACTGTTTAGAAACATCTTGGTCACAGCCAAAGATTGCCCAAATTCCACACATGATGTATCCTTTGTTGTCTTCTCAAAGAACACTGCAGAGACAAAATAAGATTATTTTATATTTATTGCCAAATTGTAAAAACAGCAAAGATCAGTAAGAAAGGGATGCTAGCACAAGTCAATGCATTGTAAGCACAGGGAGAATGGGGGTGGTTCCGTTTCCAGATTACTATTGTAATAGTTTTGCTGGACATCATTATTTAAATTCCAAGGTAAAAGTTCACAAAACAAATCTATCCTTCAAATCGCTGGGAGTTAGTTTACACAAAACCAATGCAACAAAACAAAATGGAACAACAAGGTCAAACCATGGAGGGAATTCTACCTCCATGGTCAAACAAACAAAGCAAATCTCTGGCACAGCACACCTTTATATTTAGACAAAAAGTAAAACAACAATGAATAAAAATAGAATATTGATTTGTGGTGGCACAAATCTTCTGACTAACTAAATGATTTGATTGTTTATTTTTTATTTTTTAATAATCAACTTTTTATGATAATCTCTTTTTTACTCACATTCAGAACAAATAAACATCTGTTTACTTCAAATGGTTTGAAGGTTATTTCTGTAATTGATGTGTTCTTTTACAAAGAAAAAAATAGGATATGGAAATAAAATTAACTATAAATTAACTGTGTATTTAAATTGTATATATATATATATATAAAAATATATTAAAAAAGTTAATCTATTGACTCATTTTAAACTAATCAATTAATCAAAAACTTGCCACTTAATCAAGTACAACTTTAAAGGAATGCCATTTTGGTGTGTGAAATTCAGAAATACTCAACATTCAAATGAGTTTACTGAGTGTTACTAAGTGTTAGGGGCTAACTGTTGTTTAGCCTTCTTATCATTCACTTTTCAGCATAGATATCAGCACAAGAACTTTTTAAAGATCATAAGTTTGCTCAGAATACAAACAAACACAAACAATTACTTTATAAAGGCCAGCATGGATTATAAAATGCCAGTGTATAAATATTTATACCCTTGTGGTCTAATTCTAGCTCCTAGGGTAGTATGGAGGTATAAATAGATGTACATGAATGTCTAAATAAGGAAACATATGGGAGCTGCTAAATAAAATGTCCTTCCATAGCAGTGCAATAGACCATGCATTAGACTGTAGAGTAGACTCTAATTTATTCCTCCATGAGTAGACGCAGTGTTGTTTTGTGGTGATTGATGCTGACTAAACTAGTGGTGGAAGTTGTTGTCGTTGGAACACTATAAATATATAGCATTTACAAATAAAAAACACTACAAACCTGTCCTGAAAAGAGAGGCAGCCTGAACGTTGATCGTTAAAAAGGATAAATGCTCAGCTTGTGTGTGTATCTCTGCAGACATACAAACAACATAGCATCGCCAAGCGAAAGGAGGGGTGGAAGAAAACAAAATATTGCTGATGAAACAACATGGTGCTCTTGCATGCTAGCCTTTCGTCACACACAGTACGGTGCCCACGTGTGACGCGTTGGGGTCGGGGTCATTTTAACATTGCATATTCATAACTAAAAATATAGACCAATAGGATGTAGCGAGTGTCGTCAAGTGACTCGATTAATTCACAATTTACTTTGCATAATAAAAAGGGTTGCACCCTTCCTCCTATGGTTGCACACTGTGGTGTTGTTATTTATGGGCGTTCTCCCCACGGACCCCCAAACCTGGCTCATCACGAAAGATGAATTTAAATTGCAACCAGCTAATCAATAAAGTAAAATACACGTAATTATACACGTCTTTTCGTTGATTAATTCATGGATGGAGGATATTTCCTTCCTCCGTCCATGTGGTTAGTAATAATTGGCATATGGCGAGCTCAGTCAGTTTTCTCAAAATGTGAGTACATGTAGTACTTTGTTTTAGTAGTTTTAGAAATTTAAAAGTTATATATTTGTAAAACAAAACAGAGTACACAGTTTCGGGTGTTTCTTTTGAAGATCTCTCTCTCGTGTATCATATCTCACCTCAGCAGCCTCAGACAGTTTCCGAATACTAGAAACAAAGGCCGTTTACGAAACGGCGACTTCGGGTTAGGATGGTTACGGCTATGGCAAGATCACGCGCATCTTCGTGTTATTCAACGCAGACGCACTGATATTGTAGCCGTAGCTAGCTGTAGCCGAAGTCGCCGTTTCAACACACTCGCCTACTCGAAAAGCAGACGACGAGCGACGATTGGCTGCGTGATGAAATCCGCTACTTGAGGGCGCCATCCGATCCGACACTTAGGTTAGTGTGAGTAATGAAGCAAAGACAACGACGTCTCCCGATAATTTGGTAAGAAACTTTTTACCTGAAAATGAACAAAATTCGTTAAAATTATGCTTGAACAAATTTGACTTGTACAATTCGGGTTTTGACGAATAGATGAACTCAGGGAAACCATTTACGAAGTTACATGTGTAATTTTAACCATGTTTGGAGATTTGTTCGACGACACTGCTGAGGGAATTTCCCCGACCGTGAAATGTGGTGGTGGTGCCAGCAGCAGCAGCAGTGGTGGTGGGACATCTCTAACGCCGACCACGGCACCGCGATCTAGCTGTGGACTGGCCGGAATTGACAATCGTGGGGCGACGTGCTACATGAATGCTCTGTTACAAACCTTGTTATTTACGCCAGAATTTAGAGGTATGGTATTCGTTTAATAAACAAACAAAGAAATAAACCAACGAACACCACCCAAAACCCCCCAACAAACAAGCTGACAAAATCAAGAAAAACATATTATTCTTTTTAGGAATGTTCCCTGTCCTGACAATGAGTAATGACGATAGTATTTTTAGAAATACTATGGTGGGTAATGATCATCATATGTATGGACAAGGAAGTGGGGGGGGGGGGGGGTAGTTTCTAGAAGTTCTAGAAACTAAGGCTTGGGAGTCTTATAGTGGACAAGTTTCCGGATGGCGCCACCACTTTTTTATTCGAAATGAAATAATATAGTATCTAATTTACCTCAATGAGTTATCCCTTTTTGTAAAAATGAGTGAAAAAGTGTTGGAGCCATACGGAAAGTTATCCCTTATTTATAGCTTCCAGAAGAGTGGAGTAGGGAGGGGGATTTTGTTCCAAGGAGGAAGTAGGGCCATAAACCTAAATATTTACTGTCTTTTGACTTGTTGTGATGCTAGTATATATAATTTTTTGTTTTGTCAGTGGAAGCTTAAACATGTTTACAATACTCTAATCCTTTCAGAGTCATTATTTGCGCTTGGATCATCAGAACTTGGAGAGTTGGTTAAAAAAGATCTTCCAGAGGCAAAGGTGTGTTTTCTTTGTTGTTGAGGGTTTTTGTTTGTATTTGTCTGCTATCTGACTGCCACTTTTTCAGTTTAAAAAAAGAAGGGATAATAGGATACATTTCTTTGGGATAAAAAATAAAGGATACAATTATATTTGGTGTGTAATCGAATTCAGTTACTTTTCCCTTTAATGTAACTGAATGAACTTTCTGAATGTGAAAGATTATCCGTGAAAAGTACAAACTGTAGCACCATCGTTGATCATACCCAGTGAGGCAATAACCAAGTTTTTAAGTTTTACCAATCTTCTTAATAATTGTCTCACCATTAATTTTACAGTTTGACCTTTATTGGGTAGAGGAAGTAGACACACATTGTCTTTAAAAAGTCTTGTTTTGTTTTAGGTGCGGGTTATACCGATTCAGCTTCAGAGATTATTTGGTCGACTCTTACTTCTCGATCAGCAAAGTGCATCCACTAAGGAACTTACTGATAGCTTTGGTTGGCAAAACAATGAGGTAAGTATCCTTTGTACTGTAAGTGCTGTGTGCCGGTGTCATAGGGAAATCTAGCTGTCCCTTGGAGATTCTGTCTTCCATATGGGAAACTAACATGTGCTGAAGGAGGATAAATCAAAAGAGGGCGCTATCAGAGAAGTTTTTACACAGTTCCCGGTATGGAGGGACAGAATATCCGGGGGGGGGGACAAAGGGCCACACCGATATGAAAATTACTCTGTTGAGAAATTGTCACCAACTTAATCACTGCATTTCAATTGGTGAGTTAATCAAAGAAACAAATCTTCCATCATTAAAGCAAAGTATATTTTGTGAAACATTCCACAAAGCTTCTTTAATTTGAGAATACCAATTACTGCCTTGAAACGGAGCAAAGATCGCACAAAGTTTGACATAAACGATGAACTGTTATCATTCATTGCAGCAATTTCAACAACATGATGTACAAGAACTGAATAGGATTCTATTCAGCGCTATTGAGGATTCACTCATAGGAACATCTGGCCAAGAACTTATATCGCATCTTTATCATGGGATTATTGTTAACAAGGTGAGTAGAAAGTGATCAAACCAAGAACTTATATCGCATCTTTATCATGGGAAATTGTTAATAAGGTGAGTAGAAAGTGATCAAAACAAGAACTTATATCGCATCTTTATCATGGGATTATTGTCAACAAGTTGAGTAGAAAGTGATCAAACCAAGAACTTATATCGCATCTTTATCATGGGAAATTGTTAATAAGGTGAGTAGAAAGTGATCAAACCAAGAACTTATATCGCATCTTTATCATGGGATTATTGTCAACAAGGTGAGTAGAAAGTGATCAAAACAAGAACTTATATCGCATCTTTATCATGGGATTATTGTTAACAAGTTGAGTAGAAAGTGATCAAACCAAGAACTTATATCGCATCTTTATCATGGGATTATTGTTAACAAGTTGAGTAGAAAGTGATCAAACCAAGAACTTATATCGCATCTTTATCATGGGATTATTGTCAACAAGTTGAGTAGAAAGTGATCAAACCAAGAACTTATATCGCATCTTTATCATGGGATTATTGTTAACAAGTTGAGTAGAAAGTGATCAAACCAAGAACTTATATCGCATCTTTATCATGGGATTATTGTCAACAAGTTGAGTGGAAAGTGATTTAACCAAGAACTCGGATCTCATCTTTATTACAGGATTAAGATTATAGACAGAAACCCATGCATTTTGTGTTAAAGTAACTATGCTGGACTGATTGCTTGTAAAGAAGGCATAGTTTTGTTGATGTGAAGGATCAGACTACTTACATAATTATAACAACATGTTGTGATTTTCTTTCTGATTTTCTTTCTGATTTGTGTAATAGATTACATGTGAAGAATGTAGAAGAGTCAGTGAAAGGGAGGTGAGGCATCTTTTGATTCTACTTAAGAAATATCTCTTTTTATTTTTTATTTTAATGTTTAAACCATGTTCATTCTTTCAGCTGTGTTTTTTCCTCAGTCAGTTTTTACAAGGGAAATGTTCCAAGTGACCAAATGATAGACTGTTTCTGTTTGCACCAAGCAACCAAACGATTTACTGTGTCTTTTTGCACCAAGCAACCAAATGATAGACTATTTCTGTTTGCACCAAGCAACCAAACGATTTACTGTGTCTTTTTGCACCAAGCAACCACACGATTAACTGTGTCTTTTTGAACCAAGCAACCAAACAATTTACTTTATAACATTTTGCTACTTTGTTACAGGAAGACTTTTTGGATCTGACGTTAGCTGTAGCTTATTACTCTGGGGTACTAGATACTCTGAATACATGTTATGTTGATGTAGAACGAATGGAGGGACAGAATCAATACCACTGCAGTAGTTGCTGCAAATTAGTCAATGCTATCAAGGTAAGTGTTGTAGAGGTCCGTCTAGAAGTTCAATTTGTTTTGATTTGACACAAACTTTGACTAATAACAACCAACAATTTATATTTTTTGATTGCAGAGCGCCAAAATTCGGTCCCTGCCGTCTATTTTGACTGTGTCCTTGCTACGATTCAGCTTTGATTACCAGAAATGTCAACGATACAAGGAAATAGGGAAGTATATCTTCCCACAAGAGATTGACATGACAGACTACTGTGAGAAGGTGATTGTCAAACTGTATCCGGCTATGGCTATGACTGTTGCTAAGAGTGTTACTAAAGATGTGCTATTCTTCAATGGCACACTGATCCAGCCATAGCTGTAGCCATTAATTTGGTTACTGCTTTATTATCTAGAGTTACCCATTGGAACACTGGGTTTTGTTATTGATGTCTCAGCCTGTTGAGATTTAACAGATTTATGGGTCTTGAAATCAAAGCTGTACTTAATGATTAAAATGAGATATATATCTATTGTTTGGGGTTGGATTATGAAAGCCGCCATGGAGTGATAGATATACTAATGTCAATATTAATCTTATACCCTTTGTCTTCTACAGAAAGAAACATCTAAGACTACAGTTTATGAATTGTACTCCGTTTTGATCCATAGTGGAAGTACACATGGTGGACATTATCATGTATACATCAAGGATATAGATGGGCTTGGAACCTGGACAACACCTGTAAGCATTAGTTACTATTATATCAAATTGGCAATGAGCATTCAAGACATTACTAATGTTGAAATGTCTTTGACATCAAAGTCAATTTATACATTGTTATAATTCAGGAGAAGGAAGTGACGGTTCTACACAGTAAACCATCCAAAGATAGAAAAGTTGACTTAATTGAGCTTAATTCACCTTTGGAGCTGCTTGCTACAATGCTGAGAAAACGAGGTGGAGTCCAGCAAAAGATGCATCTTGATAAATTGTGTCAGGTAAGAACCTTTCTTACCTTCATAAAACCCTCTTCAGTATTCCCCGAATTCAAGAAGTTGTCTGTGTAAGGGTTTTATTCAACATTCATAAATACCTCAGACAGTTTTTGCTATTCCTATTAGTGAAGAGCCCGTCCTGTGGGGGTGTTTAAATGGTTGATAATGACCAGCTGGAGCTGTTATAACCAGTTGTTTTTGAATAGCTGAGATGCATATTTCTACGCACTAGAATGCATGTCCAAAAACTGTCTCAGTCATAAAATTGCAAACACAAGTACAGAGCTCAAGGACGTCGGAAAACAAATAAGTTTTACAGAGTTTCTTACTTTATTACACCTTTTGACCAAAAAGGCATTTATGAATGCAAATAAAAGAGTAGTGACTCATTCTTAAACTGCTGTGTAAAACCTTGCAGGGTCGTTGCCGTCCGATGAAGGCCCTCGCCTTCGCACGGCCACGACCCTGCCGATTATAATTGGCAGTTTAAGAACTCATCCCTACCCTTTTATTCCCTTACTAAATATTATTCTTAATAAATCTTGTACCTAATTTATGCTATGTGTAATTTCAATGGATGTAAACAATCACTCGACTTGATAAACCTTTGTAAGTTTTTTTGTGGTGAATAATTTCTGTATTTTTTAGGCCTTAAGTGACGAGACTGGTGTGTCATGGAACAAACGATTCAAGAAAAAATATGGAACTGCAACCAAGGTATTCTGTAATTATTATCTTATTCTACAATTCTTGATTTTGAACCTTATTGATACAAGAATTTAATAATTCAAATTTGAATTCTTTCCAACCTTTCAGTGTTAATTGAAAGTTGTGGCGTATGACTGTCAAATTTAATACTGAAGTGTGTTGCTGATGGTTTCAATTAAATAGTTTTATTGTTATGCAATCTTCTTAGTTCACAAGTTTGTGGTACATGAGCTGCATGTTGGACTTCCTCATACTTTTGAGGTCACATGATTTGCTTTACTTATGTGTTGACCAACAAGGGTCACAATGTCGGACTGATTTCATTAAAATTGTTTCTTGTTTCAGTTTGTGAAAAGTCATCAAGAAGTCTTCTTATTTGACCCTCAAACAAACTCTGTGTCTATGAAGCAGCATTCACAAGAGTTCCCTGTTGCCATGTCAACTGATGAGTCACATCAAAGCGAGGACAATTCTGCATTGAGGGGCAGTTCTTGTTCTGCAGAGCCAACTGCTGGTCCTGAGGCATCAAATGGATTGAACATAGAAGGATTCAAGGAATCACAGAATGTAGAGAATGGGTCTAGACTGAATCCTGATGAAGTGGAAGGCGGAGACGGTGATAGTACTAAGTGCCAGGCTGTGGGCAGACATAGTGATAACAAGAAAATCCCCACCCTGGGGGATCATGATGCCAAGGCAGTTATACAAGGACCAAGAACTGATCATCTTCCATGTCATGAAGAAATTGGGCAAGGGGAGGTTTCAGAACAGTCTGGAAAGGACGCTGACCCTAACCCTAACCAAGTTTGTGAGACTGATGCAGACCCCGACTGCCAAAAATTAACTGACCTAAAGACTTCTCAATCTTCTTGCCATGAAATGCTACAGCAGCCAACTTCAGAAAATAGCACTTTGGGTTCTAAGGGTCAACTGGATACTAAGACACAAACTGTATTCAAAAAGGGAGAAGACATTGATAAGTCTGAAGACCCTGTGGAGGTTGAAAGTAAAAAACACTGGTTTGATTTTAATGATTCCAAGGTGACATCTATTAATGAAAGTTTTGATCTCCCAAGACAGTTTTCAGGCAGGGAAAGTGCCTATATGCTTTTCTACAGAAGAAAGTCAATGGAGAGAACAAAAAAAGGTACATATAGGGAGACACAATTTAAAATTGTGTGCCATTTTACTGACAAATTCCTAAATTACTTGATGACTTGATCTGAAAAGTGTAATATTGTTAATTATTTTTAAGGACAGAAGTTTCTTTTTTGCTGTTGATTTTTATTTTACAGCCGCAGCAAACATCCAACAAGGAATGCCAGAGTGGTTACTGAATGAAGTTCTTGAGGCCAATAAACAGCTCAATAAACAGAGGTTCGTCAATTAGTTTGTCTATCTTAAACTTGTATCAGAAAAATTGGGTGTGATCCCTGGCTACATGGCAGGTGAATGTTGAATGGCTTCTGACTGACACCCCCGCAACAAAGATATTTACAAAATGGGGAGGCCGCGGACATTAAGGCTAGATAGTTCAGTTGGTAGCGGCTGGCAAATTAATCCTGAGGTTGCTGGTTCAAATCCCGCTCTAGTAAATTTGTCTTTGTTCTTCAACTCCAAATTAAGGAGTGTTTTTGTAATCCTTAGGCATGTTGAGTTATTTGTTCATCCTCGCAGGCCATGTTAGACATGCAAACTGTAAAGCATTTATTTATTTCATGTTTGTTTGTTCCAGGGAAGAATATGACAAAGCCATAAACTCTGTACAGATCTCTGTTGTGTACAGTGATTTGTATGAGTACAGGTCGTGTGCTCTCCATAAGAAACCCACTATAGATGTAAGTCCATGCAGGCTTTCTATTGATAGAAGGAGGTCAGTGGCTGATCTTAAGACACTCATAATGAAGGTAAGACAGATATTTGTTTCTCAACAAAATACTTTATATGACTCTATGGGTCATGGTGTGGCTGAGTACAGGTTGTGTGCTCTCCATAAGAAACCCACTATAGATGTAAGTCCATTCAGGCTTTCTATTGATAGGAGGAGGTCAGTGGCTGATCTTAAGACACTCATTATGAAGGTAAGACAAACATTTGTTTCTCTGCAAAATACTATATTTGACTCTTTGAGTCAATGAGATAGTGTGGCTATGTTATCAGCCATTTGGAGGTGATATTTGTGGGCGATTTTACTGGTGTCTTTGACCATCTACCTCCATGTTTTGACTGAGCCATGATTTTGACCAGTGCCTAGATGTGCATTTCCAACAACTAATGTCCTAGGAAACTAAGAGAGGTTTGCGGTCACCATGAGAAAATCTCTTTTGAGTAGTGTTGGTTTGAATGGGTGGTTAACGACCCAACATTTCCATGGGTATGCTGTGATTGTCATCAGGAGAATGCTGGACCCTGTTGCTGGATGCTGCTTATGTACTGCCTTGCCATATGGTGTTACTGTAAACCTCTCTTAGACTTCCAGCATGCAAGGTTTAAAACCGTACTTATTGTCCTAGGTAAGTTGATTCTAATCTTTGGTATTTTGTATTGCTTATGTTTAGGAGCTTGGTGAGTCTATTTTGAATGGTCTGACTGTTCAGAATGTATGTCTACATTCAGCTAAGGTGTTACCTGCCGGCCTACACCTCTACAACTGCTTATCGGGTGATTATTAAGTTATTGTTGGATTCATGATGTGTTTGTTAGTAGCCCTGGCGGCCTTACACTTTCGTTTTGTACTACAGTGACGTCCTGGACATCAGGGTACATTTCTGGGGCGGAAAATTTTCACAGCTTCATAACTCAAATCTTACCTGCAAGAAAGCACAAATTTCAACAGATTCACATTCCATGGCAGCATATGTTTTTCTGCGGTGGGTTTTGATCGTCATATATTCTTCACAAATCCGTAATTTTTATGAAATAATGCAGCTCCCGACGTTAAGGAATTCCCATTTTGTTCGTACTCTCACAGTCTGCCGTGTGTACGCAAGACGCACGACGCGCATGTTTTGAATTGTGTTGTTAACGCTGTGCAGTCAAGATAAGTTGAGCCAGAATTCATGCGTCTAAGCTTGCATCATGCGTCTTGCACGCGAATGTATACGCGTACGCACGACAACAGACAACACTGTGAGAAAACGATCGAAACGGGAATTTTTTAACGTTGGAAGCTGCATTATTTCACAAAAATTACGGATTTGTGAGGAAAATATGAGGACCAAAACCAACCGCAGAAAAATTTATGCCGCCATGGAATGTGAATCTGTTGAAATTAGTGGCTTGTTGCAGGTAAGATTTAAGTTATGCAGCTGTGAAATTTTTCCGCCCCAGAAACGGGCCTCAATAGTTAGGACTCTGTTCCTGTGTACAGA
This sequence comes from Asterias rubens, assembly GCF_902459465.1. Lineage (NCBI taxonomy): Eukaryota > Metazoa > Echinodermata > Asteroidea > Forcipulatida > Asteriidae > Asterias > Asterias rubens. The sequence continues at coordinate 121,776 of NC_047076.1, read as the reverse complement.
GAAAGAGTCCTATATAGGGCTATGTTGTTAGTTACTAGTTTTTCCTAAATGCAATGCCAATGACAGATTCAATAATATCTACAATGGCAGACTGAGATGCTGGTGGCAGCAGACATATCGGTCCTTTTTGCGGCTCTGAGCATGCGTAGCAGTATTGCATGGGTATGTCTGAGAACCCACACTACTGGCAAGAACTAAGAAGAAGGAGAGTCCAACAGTCTCATATTACTGTTGTTTGTGAGGATGGCTTTTTACATTTCATTGAACTATTGAATAGCATGAGAATAGTAATTGATCTTGAGTGAAGTTATTAGTTTTAAAATTATTACAATTTGAATGACTCAAGGAATTGCTTTGGAAAATGGTCTGCAAGGTTGGCTCAATAAGAATGTATTTTCTTCTTCAATTTAGAAGACAATTCAGCCATCCTTAAAGACATTGGTCTGACTGATGACACACTTATTTTTCTCTGGGATGGGAAGAAAGTGGATGGAATGGAGATAAGAAGTGGAGAGTTATGCGAGCCAATCCTCATCAACTTGACCTATGCTGTGACCAGAGATAACCAGGAAACTGCAGAAATCCAGAAGGGCTTTGCTAAGGATCTGACTATTGGAGAGATGCGTGCTTTGATTAGTGTTGAGACTGAGATACCCCCTATGTTCCTAACAACTAGTAGGGTGGTGTCAAGTGCCGTCTTGATCAGGGAGGAGGAGGATGGTAAGACAGTGGAGGAAATGGGGATGAAGGATGGAGACAGAATTATTGCTGAGTACAAGAGGAGAGGGTGAGTTCAAAGCAACAGATAACCCAACATATATGTATAAAATAATAAATCTGTGAAAACTTAGACTCAATTGGTCATCAAAGTTGCTAGAGAATATTTATAGAAAAACACCCTTGTGTCACAATTTTGTGTGCTTTCATCATCATCATCATGATGCTCTGAATCCATCATGGTGGGGCATAGATCTGCCCAACCAATGCGATCTGATGCGGATAGTTACAGCTGCCATATCTGAAACTCCAAGTCTGCTTCCAGCTGACACACCCAAGGTGTTACGAGATCGATGCCTAATAAAAGTCTTTTGTAATAATTATTTGAGTGAGAAATTACCTCTTTCTCATAAACTCTGTTACTTCGGAGGGAGCCGTTTCTCCAACGTTTTACACTATCAACAGCTCTTCATGACTTATTACCAAGTAAGTTTCTTGCTAACAACTATTTTGAGTAATAAGTGTCTAGTGCCTTTTATCTAAATAATTTGATGATATAATGATATTGTTCTATTGTAGGAAAGCGTCGTCTTTGGCTGCTAATGAAGCGATGCGTCAAAGCCGTCTAGTTCTTGTGACAGTTGAGAATCGCTGTTGTGTAGCACCAGAAGGAACAGAGTTGCCATTGATACAAGTTGAAATTGATAAAGATGTGGTAAATGAACTTTGTTTTAAAAATGTTGGTTAATACTAGATAAAGTTTGTTGTACATTATGTTTATCGTGAAGTTGGTTCTCTTGCATTGGTCTTATTCCTCATAGCGAATAATATTAATGTATTAATTCTGAAATTGTACCTTGACATTTGCTGCCCTCAGACTGTTGCCGAGTTGAAGACCTGCATCTGCTCTCAGTTAAAAGACACAAATAATCAGATAATAACTAGTGAATGTCGGCTCCGTGTTAATGCATACAGTGCAGGACTACAGCCACCATGTAAGTTGAATTTACATTATTACAAACTAATGCTTTAGTTCAGTTATTTGATATATTGAAAAACCCAACCCAAAATCCTTTACCCTCCTAATATTGCCATTATTGAATGTTACTTTAACCAGTTTTCTTTGTCGTTATTTTATTTTTCCAGTACACGAGAGTCTAAAGATAGTTGAGTTTGGAATAAAGTCTGGTACAGAGTTGATCATAGAGAGAGGTGAACCACCCAGGACTAATCAGGTACATTTCCCTTCCTTCAACAGCTCTTTTCACACTCTATTCCCGGGGTTAATAATGGCCGACCTTTTCACACTACGATTGCTTTACCCCCGGTCTGCCCAGGCAAATGGGCATATACCCTGGGGAATATAGCCACCCCTGCTGCGGGGTAGGGGTAAGAGCTACAATCCTGGGGTATTCTTGAAACGTGCAACAGATACCCCATAGCATATGGACACAAAAGTGTGCCTGGGTAAACATGGGGTTAACAAATTCCAAGGGCTTACCCGGGGCTGTATTCCACAAAAAGAAAAGATGCAGTGTGAAAAAGGCTTTCATCTTTAAGTCTATGTGCCCTGACACACACACCAAATTCCCAGGGCTTACCTGGGGCTGTATTCCACAAAGAGAAAAGATGCAGTGTGAAAAAGGCTTTCATCTTTAAGTCTATGTGCCCTGACACACACACCAAATTCCCAGGGCTTACCCGGGGCTGTATTCCACAAAGAGAAAAGATGCAGTGTGAAAAAGGCTTTCATCTTTAAGTCTATGTGCCCTGACACACACACCAAATTCCCAGGGCTTACCCGGGGCTGTATTCCACAAAGAGAAAAGATGCAGTGTGAAAAAGGCTTTCATCTTTAAGTCTATGTGCCCTGACACACACGCCAAATTCCCAGGGCTTACCCGGGGCTGTATTCCACAAAGAGAAAAGATGCAGTGTGAAAAAGGCTTTAATTTTTAAGTCTATGTGCCCTGATACACGCCAAATTACGGGGTACTTTACACAATGTTACAATGCTACCCAGAGGATTTCTTCAGTAGCTAGGATAATTAAATGGTAATAGAAGTAACCCATAAATGTAATCATAAGGGTGTGTGCTGTCACATAATGCGGAATAAGTATTGTTGTATGTCGGCAAACTTTGAGCAAATTAATAACTTTTTTTGGGGGTTGAACAAAGAAATGACTAGAGTGGGATTCGAACCAACGACCTCCGGATTAACGTGCCGGCGCTCTACCAACTGAGCTATCTAGCCCTATATTGGCGGTGTCCCTATTTTGTCAATATCTTTGTTCGGGGGTGCCAGTCAGAAGCCATACAACCGTTAACTAATATTAATTAACTAAATTAATAACTGTGATTAAATTGAAATGTTGCTCCACAGATCACAATCGGCTTTTCAGTTTGTGTCGGAGGAATTCAACAGAACCCAACAGAATTGATGGTTGACAAGAAATCAACAGTGCAAGAGGTAGGACAGACTGATATAGTGGCATACATATAGGGTACTTTTACCGTTTTTAAAATATTGTCAATCATATAGTGAAGATGACTAAAATGAAATATTGTCAACCTTATAGTGAAGATGACTTAAAACCCTCTCCACTTGTATCAATTTATTGACCTCGTTGTCTTCTTTGTTATGAATTTCTTTCTTTTTAAATAATCCATTAAGCCCTATTAATTGTTGTTTTACTTCACTGCTTGTGTGTCACTTAATTACCTGTTCATGTTTGTTGTGTTGTCATTTAGCCTTCAAGAAAGACTATGCTAGGGTCGAAACGTCAGGCCATTAAATATTTTTTGCAATTTTTGTTTTACTAAACAGACTTTGGAAATGGTGGCTGGTATGTCTGGTGTGACTGGTGACCAATGGCATCTACGTAAGACCAATTGGTGTGGAGAACCAACAGAGTTTCTTCAAGACACTGTAAGGGAAATGTTACAATAGTGATACAAAACAGAATGAGTCAAATTATTATTGCCTTTTTGTTTTATCAAGTATCAAATCCCAAGGGAAAATTGACGGGGTGAATTTTAAAATAATTTTGGGTTGAATAAAGACAAAGTTACTTGAGTCTGCAACCCCTGGAATAAAGTGTCAGCGCTCTATCAACTGAGTGATCTAGCTGTAGTGTTGGTGATCTCCCTATTTTGTTAATATTTTTGTTCCGGTGTTCCAGTTGGAAGCCATTCGACTTGTTACTGCCGTGTATCCAGGGATCACACCCACACTAATTATACAACCTGGGAAGTAGCAGCAGATGGATCACCTTAAGGGTTGACAACCTTTTTGTAAACAAAATAAATTCTTTTTTAACTTTCATCTCGGCATAACTTTCATGTGACATAAATAACCAATAACCCCCTGTAACCAATAATCAGTTACTTGCAGGTATGTTCCCCTCAGATTCACGGAGGACTGGGTACTGTTCCATCATCAAACATGCACTCTATTTAGCATTTTGTTGGTTTCTACTCCACTCTTATAGTTTCATGTTCTCCGTTTACAAATCATGATTGAATGCTAACCAAGCCATTTGTCTAACTCTTATTCTTGGAAGAGCTCAACTCTAGACCAAGAGAACATCTTGAATGGTGCCTTGTTGCTCCTTGAGGAGGGTCGTTTACCTCCTAAGGGTTTTATTCGACTACCCATCTGGATTTACCCATCTCCAGATAAGGGTCAAGATTCAACCTCCAATGCTCAGAAGGAGCTGCTCAGTTGGATTAACACGCAGATAATGAGTAGGTTTTTTACTTTGTTTTTATTTGTATTTGGGTTGCTATTTATTTACCTTTTTAACACACCTGTTGCTAGTTCTGTATTCTGGTTGGCTGAAACATGGTCAGAAGTGGTGAACTAATATACAAATATAACATGGTTTGAGGGTGACTAGTCGATTAGCTCTCCGAGGTATTGGAAGTTGACAAACTAGGAGCAAGCTGAAATGACGACTGAAATAAAATGCATTCTGGATAATTTTTTCATGAACTTTTGTTATTTATTTTAATTTCTGCACTTTATGAACACAAAAACTGACTGAATCTGTTATGATTAATTCATAAATACCTCGGACAGTTGCGCTATTCCTATTGGTGAAGAGCGCGTCACGTGGATGTGTATAAACCTGTGTTATGACCAGTAAAAAGTGTTGAAACATGGGTGTGACACGCGAGCTTGCGCCTGTGCGTATAAGACAGTTTCTTCATTCCTATTGGTCTAGAGCATCGGCTGAAACATTTATGCATTTTTTTGCATTTATTTTACTTTTTGACCAAAAAGTGTTGATTTTTTTTACCAAAAAGGTATTGAATGGGAATCAAAGTGTGTTGAATCGGTTTTCAACTAGTGGTTTAAACCGGCCGAGGCCTGGTTCTTAATAATTTACCTCGACTTTGCTTGGTAAAATTATGAAGAACCAGGCCTGTTGGGATTAAACCACTAGTTGAAAACCTCTTTACCACACATTGATTCCCTTATTAATAAACCCAAGGCAGGATACATATGGATCTAGCTCAGCCCATTATTGTTAACGTATTTATTAATGTTTCAGCTGTTAAAAATGATCCACGATCGTAAAGTGCATGCCAAGTAGAATAGCGCCCGGGTATGACGTCGCACAATGGTACTGCGCATGACAAGTAGAATAGCTTCCGGGGAGCTATTCTACTTACATACGCGCTTGGTAGTTAGCAAAATTAACACCTGGCACGTGATGATGAATGGACCAATCAAAACTCGACTCTCGGTCATGAATATGTATGAGGTATAGTAATACATGTATAGGCTAGTGAACTAGACGCGCATCAAGACATAGTTCGTGGAGCAGGCAGTAGACTTATAATTTTTTACTGGTTACAGCGCCCTCTCATAATGTGAACCGTGAACAGCAACTAAAAAACTGAATCCAGGGAAATTAAATGCGTTCCTTTTATTGTTGAATCAGTTTATTTTAATTGCCCATGTGTTAATTGCTCAAGTAAAACCCTGACAAGTGTCTTTCCTTCTTTCACATTTTAGACCGAGGGTTGTTATAAAACACATATGGACTGGCATAAATCGGTAAATAGCGCATGTCTATGGCCTGTGAGTGTCCAGAAGAGGGACCTATTTCCTTGGGAAGTAGGTCCCTCTTTTGGTCACTCAAAGTCCCATGGGGGAATAGACGTGACGTGCATTATTTACCTCATTGTCAGTCAATATGTGTATAATAATGAGGGGGGTATTTCATGGAATGTTTATCTGTAAATATCATTGTAGAAATAAATTTGGGCATATTCCTTCTCATGAGTAACATTCTTCATAAATATCCTCATCCATTTAATTCCTTACAGATTTAATCTTGTCAAATGAGTTGCAAAAGGACAACACTGTTGGAAAGTCACAACATGCTCTGGTAGGGAATGTAGAGCTCTCCCAAGATGCTACCTTAAATGATCTTAAAGTGCAGATCCTAACATTGCCAGGGATGTCTGAAGTAGCTCTACCAGGTCCAGACTTTCTTAGAATACGTCTTATGGATCGAGGACACCTTGGACGGGTACTCAGAGAAAATCACCAGACTCTCAGGTAACATGACTTGTCACTTGTTGTAGACTAGTAATTCCTAACAACCAATATAGCATCATGTCACCTTGGTAAAGAAAGTGGAAATTTAACAGTCTGATAATGGCACATTTCATATGCAAACCAAAAGGAATTTGTAAACATTTGAGTGAAATTAGCTTAGAATATTTCTCATTGCTTTTTAAACACTTTATCATTTTATTTGAAGGAAATTAAAGATTGCAGGTGCCTCTCAAATCGCAGTTCAAATTTTACAACAAGAAGAAAACCTCAGGTATGTAGATATTGTTATTACAAATGTATCTATCGAAGTTTAAAAGGACATTAATAAAATCAAACTTTTATTTTTTAATAAAATAACTACCCCTCACTTTTTTGTTCAGTGTTAGTGCAATAGTTTTAAACATCTGTCGACGTATACCAGAGACACGTACTTACCTCAATGCAGAAGAACTGATATGGGACACTTCTAAAGCAGCATCTCCAGAGAGTTTACGACAAGTTATAGCTGACCATTTCCTTCTTCCAGTGGAGCACACTGCCATCGCTAAACATCTCATTCAAAAATTTGAGTGGCTGGTCATACAACAATCAGTGACGGTAAAGTAATTGATTTCATTTCGGCTGTTTTACTTAAATTCTGAAACTTCTTGTAAAATCAATCTGGAAGGAAAACAAATCTACTGAATCTACAAATCTAACTTAGAAATTAAGTAGCTGAACAGTCTATTGGTTTCATTAAACCAAAATATATTAAGTTAATTTACAAAAATTGCATAATTTATTTCAACTAATCAGGAGAAAAAAACTGGAAAAGGGCGCAACAAGAAGAAAAGAAAAGGAGGAGCCAAGGTGCTTATGGCGAATCTCAAACAAGCTCCATACCACATTAAGGATGGAGATACACTTGGTGTCAAGGTATGCTACTTAAAGTTACTCAAACAGGCATTCATTGTTTTGTATTAAGAATGTGACCTGAGCTCTTGACCACAAAGACTTTACTAGTATCAGGACCCAATTTCATAAAGCCTGTAAGCACACAAATTTGATAAGCACTGAGAAGTGTTGCTTTACAGAAAACAGGTATCCAGCCAAAATTACTTTAAGTCTAGTGTACATTGTTGTGACTCGCAGCACCAGTTGTATACTCCCCAGGGAGCTGAGATGGTTTAGGGATTGAAATATATGGCCCAGTGAACAGGGGTAATATGTCAGCAGCGTTTTGACACTCCCTTCGGGCTGTGATGAAGCGCTATATAAAAATTGATTATTACTATTATTAATGTATGCTAAAAGGTAATGGAATAATTCTTGTTTTTCTGTAAGGATCTGAGGTTTGACTCTTTAAACAAGGATGATTTTACCACAGAGGAGGATGATGATGGGAAGAAGGCATTGGAGAAAGAAGTAGAGGAGAAGAGAAAAAGGTAAATTATTTAACAAATATTAACATTGACACCTTGAAGGCACTGGACACTCAACATAATTGTTAGTATAAAAACTTACTTGGTAAACGAGCAATGGAGAGCTATTGATAGTATGAAACATTGTGAGAAATGGCTCCCTCGCGTAGTTTTTGAGAAATAGGTAATTTCTCACTCAAATACTAAAAGACTTCGGGCCTAAAGTTTTTATGAGGCTTCTAAATGCACACAAATTTGTGCACCAAAGGTGTTTTTTCTTTCAGTATTCTCTTGCAACTTTGATGACCAATTGAGTTCAAATGTTTACAGATTTGTTATTTTATGCATATGTTGAGAATTCAGGTCTTTGACAACTACCAAAGGTGTCCAGTGACTATAATTGATACTTTGTTGCTACTGCACCAGGGGGTGGATTTCACAAAGAGTTAAGACTTGTCTTATCGACTCGTCTTATCTCTTCGTTTTAACTTAGGAATAGCCTTAAGTTTTTAATATCTTTTAGGTCTTGAAAAAAGCTTGAGCTTAATTTGAGCTAAACCTTATCTAAGTTGGCTTGCATTTTGTTTTTGTTAAAATACATGGTTATTTATAATCATTATGAAAAAGAACTGAATATTTGTATTTGATTGCAGGCGGCAAGAGCAAAAGGAGACTGATGCATCCTCAGAAGCTGGAGTTAAGAAGCAGCATCAGAAGAAACCAGAAGTTGGGCTGACCATCCGTGTTGCTAACTTCAGATAGCCTTAGTGAATTGTATCAAACATTCGATTCTGTATTTACTATTAATCTATAAATCAGTTGACATCTCATTGGAGTGTTTTTGTGAGATTCACTTATGTTTTATTATGATAGAAAATTATTTATGGAAAAAAGAATATTGAGTAAAGTAATTGCTGAAGATGCTTGAAACAAACCTCTCCCTGTGCAAGCTTATGCCAAATTATAAATATTATCTTGTTAGTGTAGAAAGTTGCAAACGTTTATACACCTTTTGTAATTTTCAAATCTGTTTTGTGATTAAAAGCCATTAACAAGAATTTAAAAAGAAATTGACTCTGAAACACTCACTAATGCTATAGGTTTTCTTGCTAAACTTGTTCAGTGCCAATAAACAATATTTGTACTGGTTATCTTTCCTCTTTTCCTGATAAATATCATTGTAGCTTTACCAGTATCATGAATAAAAGGTTGTTTGTTTTTAACTTGGGCTACAGCTGCCATGTTATATGTTTTAACAATGGACCAATGGTTAATTTAGATAACAATCTATTTTGATTTTATTGATTTACCTTCTAATCAATTTACAATAACTGTCACTTCAAGGAAGATGATATCAACATGAATCCTTTAATTCCAAATACATAATAAGCAATTACTGCCCAGAAAAAAAAAGATACTAGGCAGTGGACACTATTGGTAATTACTCAAAATAATTATTGGCATAAAACCTTACTTGGTGACTAGTAATGGGGAGAGGTTGGTAGTATAAAATATTGTCAGAAACGGCTCCCTCTGAAGTGACATAGTTTTCGAGAAAGAAGTAATTTTCCACGAATTTGATTTCGAGACCTCAGATTTTGAATTTGAGGTCTCGAAATCAACCATCTAAAAGCACACAACTTTGTGTAACAAGGGTGATTTTTTTCTTTCATTATTATCTCGCAACTTTGACGACCAATTGAGCTCAAATTTTCACAGGTTTGTTATTTATGCATATGTTGAGATACAGCAAGTGAGAAGACTGGTCTTTGACAATTACCAACAGTGTCCAGTGTCTCTAAAATATTCTATGATCACTCTTGCAAATACTATACTGACAGAATTACGATAGGAGAATTGAATAAAGATCTCGCATAACAAAAATCACTTCTATTGCCTTAAATAAGAAATGTTTTAAAATAAAATCAAGACATTGTGTCAGTCCTGTTTTAACACAGACAACCTATTGACTGGATTGTGAAGTTAGGATTATTTAAGGACCACATTATCTGTGACCTTTTTTTTCTCTTCACAACAAGCCCGAGTGTTTCTGGGAAACAGGATGCAAATTCTTAAAAAACGCACCAAAACCCATAGAACCAAAACAAGCAAACAAACAAATAAACACTCCCAAGAGTGTTTTGCTTTATTTCATGATAATAATATTGTTGCAAAAGAGATGGAAATGAAAGTATATCTAATATTTGGTGCATCACAAAATGTATACAAGAATCAAAGGAAACGTTTTGATACATTTTGTAGTAATTTGTAATACCAAGGCAAACATCTTCAAGCATCCAGATGATGTTAATTATGTTCTTTATGTATTTCATAAATGTATTTTTCTAACTGTTGTGTATGACGGTGTACATTTCTATAAAATGTTGATTACAACCCTTCCTCAATGATTACAGTATAATAAAACACAATGTACTTATTATATTTCTACCGTGAACCACTTTTGTTGGTTGTTGTGTGCTTCCCAAACAATTAAGACTGAAAGGGTGAAAAACAAAAAACAAAAAAAAGTCAAAATATAAGAGCATAAAAGAAAAACTTTTTTTTAAAGTAATTTTGTTCACCAACTGCAATGCCTTTGTTATCAAAATGCTTTACAGAATGAAAATAATAAAAGTCAGTTATTTCCACAGATGAGACAAATTTTTTTCGGTTGTTTTTTTAAGTTTTTTAAACGTACAACCGACAATTAAAAGAAATACTCGGAAATTGTGTCAATCATTTGTTGGTTATTTAAATAAGCCCCAGTCCAATTTAGATTACAGTTCTTGATTGGTCAAAATTCAATGTAGGCGGTACCTTTGCCATAGGTTGGCCATTCAGACAGCGAGAAATCCGATTTAACTGTCAATCATAGTCACGTGGTACTAGCACGTGGGTAGGGCGAGAAATTTGTGGTATTTTACGTGTGCTGACTGTACGTTGGGGTCTCTCTCACTGGCACACTACCCAACACACGGTCGGCCGTACGATTTGGCTTCGTTAGCCAGACTTTCCTCCCCAAAACCGGAGACAATTTCACCCAAATTTTCACTAGTCTATTGATTTGACCCTCTACAACAACCACAATGAATAAAATCTACTGCGGAAACCTCAGCGAGGATGTAACTGAGGATGCCCTTCGCGATCTTTTCGAGGAAAATGGCATCCCAGTCTCCAGCATGGTGGTAAAGCGAAGCTCCAACCCCAACAGCAACGCGAGCCCCTTTGCTTTTGTAGACGTCGAGAACGAAGAAATGGCCACAAATGCCATCGGAAAACTCAACGGTTAGTACTTTTTAAATCAACCAGTTTCTATTGGATTACGCCTTTAATAATAATATCGTTTAATGATATAGTGTTTGGCAAATGGAAAGGGGAGAAATTAGGGACGATATTGTACACAAACTTGCCCGGGATTTTGTGTGTGTGGGCTGGGTAGATTCGCCATGTTGTATGACGTATGCAAAGCACATGTGTACGGACGCCATGCATGTGTGTACACAGCACAATTCATGCTGCAGTGTGAACACATGCAGGCAACCTCATGTAACTTGGCAGCCATGAGGTTGAGGGGTACATAGTGTTGATAATAAATAAATTCCGTCAGTGATAAGAGTATGATGAATGTGGTTATTTTGATTGTGGAATAGGCTACATTACAACACTTCACTTGCTTGTTCATGTTGTTTGGTCGGTGGTGATGATAACGACGCATGCATGACTGATGTGATAATTGATATGCCTTCTTTTTTTCTCAGATTTTAATTTGAAAACTTTCCACCATATCCGGGCACCATTATTTGCAATGTTTTTCAAATAAAAAGGAATACCATTAGAGTAAAAGATACTATTTTATTTCACAACGAATGACAAAATTGCAGTATACAACAACTTTTCCTCATTTTTTTTTCTCCTTGGACAAACTGAATCAAACAACTTGAAAGTCTAATTGAAACCCTCCACTTAACCTGGTCAGCCTTTGTATTCAATAATATTTCCTAATCTTTTTCTAGTTGATCATAATGATTATCATAATCCTGACTTAATGATGGTCGCAGACTGCAGGTTTATGAGACATCCCCAGTAATAAATAAATCATTGTTTAGACCCAGTAATAAGTAGGTGGCGCAATACCAGGCATTTAGCTGTACTCAAGATTGTATGTTGTGCTCCAAATTGATTTTGGAAATAATTATAAGTTCACAATCGGAGAAACTATCCATCACATGTCAAGTGTCAGGTTTGCCATTGAAGCGTTTTTAGGTCGTAAAGGAAAATAAACAACAATTTAAAAAAGCACCTGACACCTGACCACATTGAAAGGAAACATAGAAACTAGCCTATAGTTTCATCATTAAAATAAGGTTTGTTATTCAATCCAAAACAAACAAACATGACAATGTGTTTTCCCTTAAATGGTGTGTAGCAAGTAAAATGTGTAAATTTTTATTTTGAAAAGGTCGTTATTTACCAATTTCTGAATCCCCTTGTTTTTTACTGTAGATTACAACTTGCTTGGTTCAGTGATGGTTGTTGAGCATTCAGTCCCAAAGAGAGGCAGGGGTGTCAGGTAGGTCACTCACTTTAAATTGTCATTTTTTATTTATTTAATATTTTGCTTGAAGCTATTTGCCTTGATTTATTGATGTTTAATAACAGTTCTTTAAAATTTAAGACAATTTTCTATTAGAAAAGTCACTGCCAAGGTCATGGTTCAAAGATCAGATTAAAATTGCGATGTAAATTGCAGTGGTCAAACAACAAGATTTGACTCTGAAGAAAAAGGACTCGCCCATAAGAAATTTGATGACTATTCAAATAAGAGCAAACGTTGTAAAAATACAGTTTGAAGAAAGGTGTTTTTAAAAAACCTTTCCACTAATACTTGTCCCACGAAATTGTGTGCGTTTAGATGGTTGATTTCGAGACCTCAAGTTCTAAATCTGAGGTCTCGTTTATACCATCAACCTCTCCCTATTACTCGTCACTAAGAAAGGTTTGATGCTAATAACTATTTTGAGTAATTACCAATAGTGTCCACTGCCTTTAAGAGATGAGGCAGACCTGTATCATAAATGAGGTCAAAACCTGTGTTTGTTTGTTTGTTTGTTTGTTTGTTATTTTTTTAAACTAATGTTGGGGTGGGGGGAGGTCAGACATAAAGACTTGTTTTGAGCCAGACTGTATGCCTTCCTTGCAAGAAGTTGAGACCAGACACTGAGGAATGCAACCTCTTAACCCCTGCTCTGGTTGTTGTAATCCTACCTCTAGATTATATACCCACTCACTCTAGCCATAATTTGGGGTATGATTCAGGTAACCTAAACCTACAGTACTTGATAAAGGCACTTCTGTCATTGAAATGGCTTGTTGGTAAAGTTTTCAGCAGTTTCAAACTTGCCTGTTTGATGATTTCACTTTAGATTTCAATTATGTTTAAAAGTGGATTTATCACTTTGGGTTTTGAACTTAAAGCAAAAACCAACCGAAGATTTCATTTGCTAAATGGTTTATATGATGATGATAATGATAATAGTGAACCATTTTTGTAGAGCGTATATCACAATCACAGAGAAGTCTCTATACCCAATGAGATGTAAACAATGACTATATACAATTACCAGAAAAACCACTAAAAAAGCAATAAGAAAAATACTGGAGACTGGGCGATAAATTTATAGTTATCGCTAGTAGAATTGAGATAAGAAAAATACTGGAGACTGGGCTATAATTAATAATAAACGTTTAAAATTGAGATTGTTTTTCCTACATATATACTTGAAAAAATGCAGGGGTCCAGTATTTTCATCAATTTAAGAGTGTAGTTGAAGCTATACAGAGTCTGTGTTACCTTATGCCGTTCAGTGGACACGTTGTCTAGACAGGATGTTATTTTTGTCTGACAAACTTGTCCAATAAATAATTCTCATCTCAGACCCTATTAACAAGAGCAAGTAGTTCATCTCCCGAACATGACTGAACAATGTTTCCAAGATGATTGTTTGACTAAACTCTGGTTTGAGTTGTTCTTTACAAATTCAAGTGGAAGGGGGTGATAAACACAGCTTAAAATATAGGAACAGATCAGCGTTCGACCTTAACGCTGGTCCGCTGGCCAAATGCCAGTAGAAATCGCGGCGGACCAGCTGAAACACCTTGCCAACTGGTCTGGCTGACCAGTCAAAAATATCGGCAGCGGTACTACAGAACTATGACTATTTTTAAAACTATTTTCAGACTCGAATAAAACATAAGACATTCACTCAAGGTTTGGATAAAACGTAAAAAAATCACTAGAAGTGCCGCTGAACGCTAGCAAACTTCCGACGATCACGCTGACACAGCGCAAAATCCCATCATGCAACGCAAAGGCTAGTAGTCTTCGTATTAGTTCACACGTGGTAATAAGTGTAAGAAACATTGAACGCTAGAGGGCGTTTCAGAATATTTGATAGCGTGAGAATAGACGCCCTCTATTGGTGAAAGTACGCGATAGCTTACAAAACTAGCTTTAATCGCCTTGACAAAAGACCACAAAGCAAAACACATTCTGTCGGCAGCAGCATGGTGGTCAACGGAGCAGATTTCCGTGTGGGAATAAGAGTCTAGCGTGTTTACGAAAAACGAGACGGTGAGGCTTCATTCAACAAAAATTACCAAGTTAGAACACTCTGGATGAGCAAAACAAAGTATTTAATTGTGTTAAGTAAGGTTCTTCCGTCCTGATTTTGTTTAATTTTGTTGTTATTTTGATTTTTTTTTTTGCTGGGGTTGGTGGGCGATCTAGTTTATTGCTCCATGGTTTTATTGGTCACATAATGCGCGTTTGTTTGGGGTTTTTTGCAGGTTGATTTCAAGGAAGACCTGGGTTCTAGAATGCAATCATGTGTTAAACAAAGGCGCGGTTGTTTTTGCTGCTTTTAAAAACGCTTTTTAAATGAAAATTTTGTTCACAAAACAGACGCCGGCACTGACCATTCCATACACATAATTGAAAAAAATACCGTAAAACTCATAGGCTTCTTCATGGATGTTGCAACTACTTTGATGTCTACTTTATGTTGGGGGTTTACTTTTTCTGGACGAAAGTGAGAAGATTTTGGGAACTTCGGTAGATTATCCATGAATACTTATTAAAACTACAATAATAGGCAATGTTTATACATGATAAAATAACTTGAGCGATCGCACGTAACCCTCCTTACCGTAGATTTGAAGGCAATACATAAAAGTAATGATATTTTAACAGTCTGCCTTGAAGTGTTTTTGTTTGTTTAGTAAAACACTAATTTTTTTCATAACAAAGTTCTTCTTACTAGGAATACTTTGATGTCGAGTGCTTACAATAAACCGTGGACTAAAAAAACTACCTAAATAAAGATCATATTAAATTTTCCAATTTGCTCTGACAAATAATTTGACCTGTTATTAAATTAATTTTAATAATATTATTGTTATTACATTTCTGAAGAAAAAATACTCTCAAATTAATGAGCCCCCTTTCGAACACAATAACATGTTGACGTTGCAATTCATGTTGAGTTTTGAAATAGCGACGATCGGAAATCGAGCAGTTGGTATACAACAGTATACTATTAGTTTAGAAAAAAAAATGAAAAAAAATTGACGGACCAGTAAAAAACCTGGCGGACCAGTGAAAAATCAAGCCAACTGGTCCTGCGGGCCAGTTGAAAAAAAAGTTGAGGGCAACCCCTGCAGACATGAGTTTATCACAGAGCTCAGTCATTCTTACTCCTCGCCCCATATGGAATTGTTTTATCAAGCACTTCCTCTTAGAAAATGTCTTGTTTTATGAAATTGCCTTTAAGCACAAATTTCATAAATTATTTATGAAAAATACTCGGCAAGTTATATTTATACCATCTTTATGTTCAAACTGTGTAAGGTAAATTTAGATCTGTGGATGTGTTACAAAAGTGACCCAAACCCTTTAAGTTGTATTAATATTTAATTTAAAAAAGTGCTTGTTTTGATTCCTTATACAAAGGTTTATTTTAGGCTTATCTAAACATGTTGATTCAATTGAATACTACACCTACACATTTACCTACACGCTGAGCTGGGGAAAATGATCAGTTGTCCTTGATGTGAATTTCAATATGTATTGAAATTATAATAAATCCAGTGTGTTGTATGCCCAACATGCTGTGTAGTGTTTTGTGCTGTGTGGAGTGGGTTATATAACCTTGCGAGTAGCTATAGGGAAATTACAGTGAGACCCTGGTGAATATTAGTAAATGGTTCTTGCAGAAGCAGTGCACCCAGTGTGGTCAAAATCTAATTAGAAATTTGTGATAACACTACACTGGAGATTATTATAAATACAGTTAAGCAACTGCAGTAAGTGCTTCTTTGGTTTAAAAACAAAATGCAAGTGTATATTGCAGCGACTTTTTGCAAGATATGAGGTTTAGGTGACTTTTAAATACTGTACAAGGCCTACCAATCAACCAGAGAACGTACAAACATTGCATATTGAATCAAACCCCCTTTTTCCCCCAAATTGTTTTAGTTTGAATTAATGTATTGTGTCATTAAAACTTGGGGATTGTTTCAGTCTTTGAAGTATTTCCCAGAGCAATCAAATTTGTATTGGTGAAAGTTCAACACAACGTTAGTGCATCAATTCTTGTTCAACGCACACCTAATAAGAATATTTTTATGAAATAATTGAAATGATGTGGTATACTTCGTTTGAGATGTCAGTCTGTCACTCTATTGTCAGAAAACATGGCATCATTTTATATCTTAGACGTCACTTAAAAAAAGAAAATATATATATATCAAGTTGTCAAGTGTTTTCAATGCCAGATGGAACTCGCACTAATTATGTGGTTTTCCTTTGTGTGTATGAGTTCTTGAAATAATATGTAAGCATGTGTACGGTATCATGTGTCAGTCTTTAACCTCGTTATAATGAAGTCTTCATCCAATTAGTTTTCTGCTAATGAGCCACTTGAATTCCTTATCAAGTCTTCTCTCCTTCTGGCTTAAGAGTCCCTGCCTGTAAGAATGTACCAAGTGGTGATTCATGGGTTCTCAGATCTTCTTCTAAAAAATTAGAGTGATACAATATCATACCAAACGAATAAATCCAAAATATTAGTTTGCTGATGCTTTCAGTTTGGGAGTTATCAGTTATCAAAGTTTCGGCCTAAAAGCCTTCGTGAAACGAATAGTACATTCCCTGTAAACACAAAAATGTGCGCCAAGGTCATCCCAACAAAAGTAAAACATTTTTTGAAACCTCCAGTTAGGCTTAAAACAAAAGTAAAAAAAAAATTGGGGATCTCGTTGGCGCGTCATGTTACGCGCACCTGAACCTTTGACGAACAGTGCCCTCGTACCATTTTCAACGCCTCATAACTCAACGCGCCTATAAGATCCCATGAATTAAACAAGTTCACATGAAAGAGCTTGCATCCCTAAAACAAATTGAAGTGCAAAGTGCGTGGGATCTCGTAGGCGCAGAGAAATAATAGAGGTCAAAGTTCAAATTTTACCAATATACTGCGTTTTCGCACCTCCGTAACCTCGCGCGCAAACAACAAAAAATTTGTTTAATGACAACCAGGTGTTGGAACAGTTTTCATCTAATGACAAATGAAAAAAGAATCTTGGGATCTCTGCAACTTGCATGTCAAAAGATTTTTTGAAAGTTTTCTAAAGTATTGCCATTCCACACATTTTGGCCTAAATTGGCACAACATTCGCTTTTCTCATCACTGTAAGTATCTGTGCCAACAAGATCCCATCAATGTTTTCTTGTATTTGGTTAAGTTGAGTGTTCCAGATTTCAATTGAAAAATAATTGGGATCATGTTGGCCCACCAATATAACAAAGGTCAAAGTTCATATGAAACTACACTACTGCCTATTTCGGACGATTTTGCGTCATCTAGAAATCCACGCGCCAATATGATCCCATTAAATTGTCTGCGTTTTATGATTATACAGATTCTCAGCAACACATAAAAAGCAAAAACCAAATGAGATTTGTGTGGCACTAACAAATATTACAGACCAAAGGTCACAATACGTGCCTGCATGTCATTGCATTGCTGTGGCAACCGAAAGTGAGAAATACGAGACGAGATCCCACGCACTTTGCACTTCAATTTGTTTTAGGGATGCAAGCTCTTTCATGTGAACTTGTTTAATTCATGGGATCTTATAGGCGCGTTGAGTTATGAGGCGTTGAAAATGGTACGAGGGCACTGTTCGTCAAAGGTTCAGGTGCGCGTAACATGACGCGCCAACGAGATCCCTTTTTTTTTTTTTTTTTACTTTTGTTATAAGCCCAACTGGAGGTTTCAAAAAATGTTTTACTTTTGTTGGGATGACCTTGGCGCACATTTTTGTGTTTTCAGGGAATGTACTATTCGTTTCTCGAGGGTCTTTTGGCTGAAACTTTGATAACTGATAACTCCCAAACCGAAAGCGTCAGCAAACTAAAATTTTGGATTTATTCGTTTGGTATGATAATGTATCACTCTTATTTTTTAGAAGAAGATCTGCGAACCCATGAATCACACCCCCCCTAATTTGGTACATTCTTACAGGCAGGGACTCTTAAAATACATCAAAATTTAAAACTGAAAACTTGAGGCTTTGTGCATGAATTTCAAACAGAATTTTATGTCTGTTATTTATGTATCTTGTTTCAAATGATAACTGTTTTACTAAAAAAAAAAAAAAATAGTTGCTCTTGTAACAAAGTGACAAGATTGATTTCAATCAGGCACTCTCAATCTGACCTTTAACCTGTGTGTGTTGCTAGGCAATTTATCCACTTTAAGAATTGACTGTTCTGATGGCTTTGGTGCTGCGATATTTGACAACATCTCAGAATAATCTCAGTGTTTTTGTACCTGTACATGTGTGATAATTATTGGCAGCAAATTCATAACAACGGTTGAATTATGAAGACAATTTTAAAATCAACCTATCAAGTGCTCTCTAGTTTTTATATTTACTTGATTTTCCATGAACTTTGTACGGGCGTATTCATAACCAATTATCAATATGAAGCAGCCTACCATCTGTTCTCTATTCTGATTACAATGGTGTCTTTTATTAACAGTCGCAGGTCTGGCCAAGGCCAGCTCCAAGCTCACATTCTCAGTTGTGAGGTTGGCGTTCCCACTGCGAAGATTAATTATTAGTGCCGCTATCTTGTACTGTGTTGCTTGGTGATGGTATGAGACGAAGTGCTAAGACAAACTTATTGTTTGTGGAGATAAGCTCAATAGGAAGAATGCCTACATTTCTTTTATCTATGAAGTTAACAATCTTCACCAATGATTCATGTACATTGAAAGAATTTCCAAAAGGACAATATTTTATGAGAACAAATTTGTTATACTGTTGGATGAGCATGCAGACCTGATACTTCAACGGAGGGGACGAAGAACATTGCCTCCATGCCCCCTGGTCACTACCTTGGTGCCATAGAAATTTAAAATTTTCCTCATAATTTCCTCATTGGAGGCCTTGTGAAAATGCCTTGGTGCCCTTACCCTTGTAAAAATGGAGCATAAAGGCCTGCACATGTATTTAGCAGCATCAGCATCTTCGGCAGTCTGTTATATAATGCAAGCAATCCTTAGATGATAATTGACACTTCAATGTAATTGACGCTTTGTAAAGTAAGACATATTTAATTTCGTATTGACTTGCGTTTCAGAAGCCGTTCTACCAATATCCAGGTGCATAACATTCCACTGGAAACACCACTCCAAGAAGTCCAGGATCTGCTCAAGACGTTCGGCAACGTGAACTCCTGTGAAAAAGGTATCCAAGAAACTCTTAGTCCTTGTACTTTTTCCCCAAGGAACAAATATCATGCCTGTTTATTGTATGAAGTAAGCCTTTGGTTGTGTATGTATGTAATTTATTTGTATGATATTCTTGTAGGTAGAGAGGGTGCCAATGGCTATGCTGTCAATGCAACCTATGCAGCTGTAGAGCAAGCTCAGCAAGCTATCAAGCAACTAAACAACTATGAATTCCATAATTCAGAGCTCAAGGTAATCAACACTTATCATTTACACAGTTTTCTTAACTTACCATGGCATGTTAAACCTGTTCAGTAACTAGCCAGCAGGACTAGTCAGCTTTTGTACTTGTCTCTCAGCTTTTTTACTTGTCCATGCTTGATGTTAAGTAGAGACACTTTTCAAAACTGAGCTAGCCAGTCGGACCACTTGGAGAAAATATTGACTGGTTCTCAGGTGTTTTAGGTGACCTTTGTCCAGCGGACAACTGTGCAGGGAGGACTCTGCATATTTGGATTCAATGTTATAATAATTTTGTTTCAATATGCAAACTTTCTAAAGACATACATGTATTCCAAACTTAATTGCTGAAATGAAGCGTAGATTCAAGAATAAAAATTTAAATAATTATTACAAAACCATGGGTAGTTCTATACAACGTTTTTGATTGAATCCACTGGAAACTGTTCAAAGTATTTCCAACCTTGAAGCTGTTTTAAAAAATTGCTTAAAAAATGTTTCTTCAGGTGAACTACAAAAATTCAGGGAATCGCCAAAACAACCGCTTCAACAACCGTGGTGGCAACCGTAACCAAGGAAGCTCCAATGTATTCCCAGTCAGGTAAAATGAAACGACTATTTTAAATTGTAATCCTCTTTTAATGATGTATGGAAAACAGTGTTTTGGCAATTGTTTTTCTCTTCAATATGTTGATGTTCTGAAAAAAAAGAAAAAAGTTAATGCCCCTGTATTAACCATGCACAGTTTGTGTGATAAAAATTAATAAGTAAATGTAAAAATAACGCCCACCAATGAATTTCCACCCACACAATTTCCACAGACAAACATCATAGACTACAATGTATGATGGTTTATCTAAGATTGGTTTTACATTTGTATGAGTAGGCGTCATTCATGGTCTTAACAATGTTTACTGTGTATGATTAGAGTTGTTGTTGCACCGAGAATTAACAAGTACCATTAAAGATATACAGTCGACTCCCGTTATAACGAGGTCCGCCGGACTGGCCCATTTTCCTCGTATTATCCGAACCTCGTTATAAACGCAGCGCGCTAAATATAGATACACACGTCATCATTGTGCATGCACACAACACGTGTACGTGCAAACACATTGTACACAACACGTGTACGTGCATATACACTTGTGTTAGCCTGCACGGAGCTGTTTGCTTATCAGAACAGCTATTACGAGCATCTTTTACACAAGAATATCATTGCTAAATGTCTTTTATTGAGTGATTAATCAGGGAAATGTAATATTTTGTACAATTTATGATAACAATATAGCAAAGAGATGTCAACTTGCCGTTCAGAGCGAGTGGATTCTGCCGCGTAGCGCATGGTATGAACATGATGCATGCACTGAACGTTCATTTTCGTTGGTGATCGACATGGAGTATCATGATAACAGCATGTCAAGCGTGGGACACCAGCGAGATGTTTCTGGAGTTCCGTTGCACATGGACTGAAGGGAGTGATGATTGTATAAAGGAGCTTGTTTCAGTTGTTTGCCGTTTCCTTTTTTGGCTGTTCCGATCCAGTTGTTTTGTTTCATTTTTTAATTTCTCCTTTTAATTCTTATAACAGTATTTAATTCATTAAATCTTTGTGTATCTGTGTCTTTTAAAATAATTTTCTATTTGATTTATATTATTGATTTAATAAAATCTTTGCGTATCTGTGTCTTTTAAACCATCTCTATCTTTTGATGTGATTGAATTAAATATTCCGGACGGGCAACCTTTGTTTTTTTCTTTCTTTTCTTAAAAAAAAACATTTTTGGAAACGGGGGAATCTTCATTCATTGAATTGTTATTATTGAATTAATAATAATATTTTTAATTGAAAAAGGGGCTCTACTAAAAAAAAAAAACTCGAACAGCGGTGACGTTTTTGAAGTTTTGAATGGATGATACGAGCAAGGAATAATCATTAGAACCCCCAAATACTGCCGAGTGCGTTCGCCGACATGAATTTATTAAGTAAGCGGCATGTTTTTGAAATTGAGAAGGATTGTCATCAGTGACTAAACCGTTGGTGGTTTTGAGCCACGCGCGTGATTTAAGCCATTCTATTGTCTGCTTGGGTAAACCAGTCCGTTGAATAGACTGGTGGCACTCTACGAGCACCATGCAATTATCACCTCTATTGTATTGATCATGGGGTTTAAGGGCTTCATGTCATTTCTCAACCTTGACGAAGGTAAGCTTTTTTTACACACTTATTCCAGGCCCTCGCTACAAACGTCTGAAAACAATACATTTTGTCTCCAAGGGACCGCAAAATTACCTCGTTATAACCGTGTTCTCGCTACTTCCGTGCTCGTATTATCCATATTTTAATGCATTGAAACACGCACGGGGCAGTTCGGGACCGGCAAAAAACCTCGTTATAACCGGAACCTCGTTACATGCGAGCTCGTAATAACGGGAGTCGACTGTACACGACTAACTTGATGAGGCATTATAAGTAATGAAAGAAGCGTAGTAGTTTTTCATAGGAGGCTTTGATTTTCAGACAAAAATCATTATTCTCCCTCCCACTTCACTCTGTTTTTACCTCTTAGTTGTTTAAAGGCTATATGTATTTGCAATTTGGCAACTCGGATGTAATCTACAAGGGATGATTTATCTAGACAATTATAAACATAGGAAGGGGGCTGCAGTTCATTAAATTTGTATTGCCTATACCCCATGATGTTTGCTGTTGAGTTTACTTGGACTGAAGCATGCGCAGGTCTGGCCAAGGCCAGCTCCAAGCTCACATTCTCAGTTGTGAGGTTGGCGTTCCCACTGCGAATATTAATTTTTCAGTGCCGCTATCTTGTACCATGTTGCTTAGTGATGGTATGAGACGAAGTACTGAGACAAATTAATATAGGAAGCAGTTTTTTCATTGGACTTATCAGCTGCTATTGCAATGCAAGAGTGTAAAACATTTAATTATACTAAATAAAATAAATATATAATTTGCTATAAAGGACTCTGTTATGATTGTACCATTTGTAAAGCTGATGATAAACATGTCTCAATGGTTAATCTAGCTAAGCACAACAAAATTATGCTTGCTTTGTAACCTTTGACCTTGACAACAGTTACCAACCAACATTAAACCAACACCATTTGTAAAAACAAGTCCAGTCTATCTCTTGACCAAAATTCGTTTTGGAGACCTATCCCCTTCATGGTTTGCCAACATTTTGAAATTGGGGGATATTTCTCACTTTCGGTTGCCACAGCAATGCATAAGTATAGGCATGTATTGTGAACTTTTGATCTGTAATATTTGTTAGCGCCACTCAAATCCCATTTGGTTTTTCCTTATGTGTTGCTGAGAATCTATATAATCATAAAACGCAGACAACTTAATGGGATCATATTGGCGCGTGGATTTCTAGACGACGCAGAGATACCAACATACACGATTTGGGCGTAGCAAATACGATTTCGAGCCGTGACTACGACGCTACGATAATACTCAATAAAACACGCTAAACAAGCCGCCCAATATAATTTTATTAAATCGTACAATACATGCAAACAACGAATGAACTATTAAGTGGAAATACAAATTAAGAAAAATATCAAAACAATTGTAACAGAAAAGAAAAACACACTTTTTATTTTAGAACGCAGTGTTGAATAATAGCGGCGAATTCACTCGAAGAATGTACGTGTCTCGACGTAATGATTGTTGCGTGCCCTCCCCCGCTGGCTGGCCGGCTGAGTGTGCATTTTTTACGCTAGTGATTGCTGCAAGATCGTACCCATTGATCTCTATTACACGATGGGGAATAGTGCACACGTGCGTGGGGAATGAGGTTGTGTGTGAGCTAAACGTGCCACAGTAACCTCATTCCTCATGTATCCACTATTATTGTGCCCACGCTGTCTGTACATGTACTTCATCGAAGCTTGGCAAAAAAAGTACGAAATAATGGCGACAAAAAAAGGAGACCTTCTGAACAAAAATACCTTCAACTGAGTGGCCTGCGAGGTCTAAGCTAGACAGTTTTTCATGTTTTCCTACCAGTAATTGTAGCGCCGATGTCCAGACAATGCCCAAAATACGGACACGTATTTTTTGCCCAAAATCCGGACACTTTTTTTTTTTTTTTCTCCCTCCCAATAGCTTGTTGTTGCATTTCTGATCATTAAAACAAAAACATTTAAGTAAGGCCACCCTTTTTTATGTTACATTTAAGTAAGGCCACCCTTTTTTATGTTACATTTATTTTTGAAACATAGTCAGAAGATGAGGGAAATCAGTTTTTTTTTTCAAGTTTCTTTTCACTGGCCATTATAAACATTTGTAGCTGTTCTGTTGATGCATACAGGTAATTGTTATTTCACAACAATGCCTGAAAATGAGCTAATTAGCATTGTAGAGAGTAAAAGAAAGATCGGTATAGGTAGCCCAAGCTGCGCTCGCCCTTAACATTTGGGAGATGCTACTCTACTTTAAAATTCAATGTTGGCATCTCTGGACGACGCAAAATCGCCCAAAATAGGCAGTAGTGTAGTTTTATATGAACTTTGACCTTTGTTAGATTGGTGGGCCAACATGATCTCAATTATTTTCCAATTGAATTCTGTTAAGGAACACTCAACTTAACCAAATACAAGAAAACATTGATGGGATCTTGTTGGCACAGATACTTACAGTGATGAAAAAAGTGAATGTTGTGCCAATTTAGGCCAAAATGTGTGGAATGACAATACTTTAGAAAATTTTCAAAAAATCTTTTGACATGCAAGTTGCAGAGATCCCAAGATTCTTTTTCCATTTGTCATTAGATGAAAACTGTTCCAATACCCAGTTGCCATAAAAACAATTTTTTGTTGTTGGCGCGCGAAGTTACGGAGGTGCGAAAACGCAATATATTGGTAAAATTTGAACTTTGACCTCTATTGTCTCTCTGCGCCAACGAGATCCCATGCACTTTGCACTTAAATTTGTTTTAGGGATGCAAGCTCTTTCATTTGAACTTGTTCAATTCATGGGATCCTATAGGCGCATTGAGTTATGAGGCGTTGAAAATGGCACGAGGGCACTGTTCGTCAAAGGTTCAGGTGCGCGTAACATGATGCGCCAACGAGATCCCAAATTTTTTTTTTTTTTTTACTTTTGTTATAAGCCCAACTGGAGGTTTCAAAAAATGTTTTACTTTTGTTGGGATGACCTTGGCGCACATTTTTGTGTTTACAGGGAATGTACTATTCGTTTCTCGAGGGCTTTTTGGCCCAAACTTTGATAACTGGTAACTCCAAAACCGAAAGCGTCAGCAAACTAAAATTTTGGATTTATTCGTTTGGTATGATGATGTATCACTCTAATTTTTTAGAAGAAGATCTGAGAACCCATGAATCACCACTTAGTACACTCTTACAGGCAGGGACTCTTAATTTTATAAGTAAGCGTTCTTCAGAAATTGTATCCTTTGTATGTTCCTTTTGTAGGATGCTTGTTCCAAGTGATGTTGTTGGTGCCATCATTGGAAAAGGTGGCAAGACCATCAAGCAGATTACTGGAGAAACTAAAGCAAGGTAAGAACACAACAGTCTTTGTTGCTTATTGTGACTGGGAAAGTAAATAATATCGTAATTAGTTACTGGCATTGTTTTCTTGTGTGGTTAACAATTAACAACAAAATGAGAGGAGGAAAAAACACAAAAATTTGTAAATTACTTTGAGTTCGTAGTAGCTTTAACTATTACTTGATGATTATTTTCTTCGTGATGTTCATTCCTATTGATTTTTTAAATAATTTTATAAACCAAATAATTAAGAAGCAACGCAGGTCTGGCCAAGGCCAGCTCCAAGCTCACATTCTCAGTTGTGAGGTTGGCGTTCCCACTGCGAATATAAATTCTTCAGTGCCGCTATCTTGTACCATGTTGCTTAGTGATGGTTTGAGACGAAGTACTGAGACATATAATAACAATAATAATAATATATATATGCGATTTATGTAACGCCTAATATAAAGTTATCTCTAAGCACTTTACAAAATAACTGCTTTGATAATGTTCTTGGGAGCTTGTCCTGTAAGCAGAAAATGGTTTCCATACACTCCACAATGCTATGTTGAAACATTGCAATATAAACGTGCCATGATTTCTAGAGATTTGTATCATGTGCTGTTTGTCACTCCGGATCACACTGTTTTGAGTCATCTATGATTAACAAAACCTTTAAGACGGAACAACTGAAGTTTCCTGTGAAGGGTTCTGTCATCAAAGATATATATAAGTAGCTTTTGTTAAAAAGGCGTGATATTCTTCCTATTTTTGTCTGGTTCGTTTGTTTTTTTCCCCATGGCAAAAATCATGACTAAATAGTCTACAAAATTGTACACCATATGTACATATAGGTTAGCTTCTAGGTTTGCCTGTATGCTCAATAAAATGTTTCTAAATTTTCCCCAGAACCAATTATCATGCCGGTTAAATCTGACTAATTATTTTACTAGAGTTCTATACAATAGTCAAATAATAAACACTCATTAGCCAGCACAAATGTTTTACAAAGATCTTGCAGCAAAACTGTTGTGAGCTTTGAGATTAGCACCAAGAACAAACATGTTTCTTTTTCTTTGTACCAGCTGTGACCCATAGTAGACCAGCGGTTACTACTGAATGGGCCACCCAGTTGAAATAAGAAACAAATAAATAAATGTAAGAATGAGTGAATTGTGAACTTTGCTAACATAAAGCCAAGTCCCTTTGAGTTAAGTAACACCTTATGAGCAGATCCCTTGTTTGTCATAAATTACCCACTGTCCCTTTCCCCTTCCTTAAATCATTATACACTTGGTATATCCAAGGATGTAGCCCCTTCCTTCTTGTGTCATCGTCTATAAATAGAACAGAGTAATTTCTTCTTCTTGGTATAGAATATTCATTGCTGAGGTCTGATCAAAATCATTTTAAAATTGCCTTTTAAAACTGTCATCCCACTAATTGTAGTAAACAAACAATTTTGTGTAATTGTTTTTATACAGAATTGACATCCACCGCCGTGAAAACCCTGGGTCAGGAGAGAAGGTAAAAGTGAGAAAACAGTTCCATGGTATACATTATTAAAACACTTCCCTCTCTGTGTGGTCTGTCCTTACATTCAGGTACATCATCTAGAAATGGATTACATCAAACTTCTCTCCTGTTGGTTTCGCAACTTATGTCATATAACAGTTATTTGCAACAAGTTTAGAGGTGTTAGAACCAGGTTGAGTCGTCCATTGCTTACAATAAGACTGGAGGCCCCTGCAACCTGCAATTAATTTGAAAACCAAATGTTTTCAAATTTATACATGATAATGGAAGCTGAAGCTTTATTTACTTATTTCTTATTGCTGGATATTCTTTCCTGTAACCCATGATGTTTGCTGTGTAGTTTACATGGATAGAAGCATTCGCAGGTCTGGCCAAGGCCAGCTCCAAGCTCACATTCTCAGTTGTGAGGTTGGCGTTCCCACTGCGAATATTAGTTCTTCAGTTCCGCTATCTTGTACCATGTTGCTTAGTGATGGTATGAGACGAAGTAGTGAGACAAATAGATGTAGGAAGCAGTTTTGTTCAATAAACTTTTCAGTTTGTTATGTTTTTTTTTGTAAGCTTTTGTTTTAACATGTTTCTTATCTTGTCATTGTAACCAAAAGGCTGTGACCACATTTGGAAACCCAGAGGATTGCACTTCAGCCTGCAAGAAGGTCATGGAGATCATGAACCAAGAGTGCTCCCAGAAGGGGTAAGGTTAGGTCATTAAAATAAATGGCAGGCTTTTAGACAGTCCTTTTTCACTGTTCTTGGCAGTAGTGCGCATGCTCAGACCTACACACTGAGCATGTGCATGCATGCTCAGAGCCGCAAAAAGGACCATTATGTCTGCTGCCGCCAGCATCTCCCATCGATGAATTGATGGGATTGGTAGGATTCCTAGCTTTATAGCAGTATAGGTTGGATAACTTCAGACTGGCTCCCCTCTCCCCCTAAACGAAGAGACTGACAAAATAGGGAGAATGTCACTAATTCCGAGAATCGACATGTAAATTGGGAGTTCACAGGTTCACATTGGTCTCTAGTCAGATTTCCACAAAATAACATGGATCGATATCGATGACTTTTTATGTTTAGTGTTAGCATTGTTGAAGTGTTGTCATCAAGGGGGGTAATAAAGGTTTGTCAAATAAACAAGTAAGGCGGGTACAATAAATTAGTTTTTGTTGCCTATTTAACCCATGATGTTTGGTGTTGAGTTTACATGGACAGAAGCATTCGCAGGTCTGGCCAAGGCCAGCTCCAAGCTCACATTCTCAGTTGTGAGGTTGGCGTTCCCACTGCGAATATTAATTCTTCAGTGCCGCTATCTTGTACCATGTTGCTTAGTGATGGTTTGAGACGAAGTAGTGAGACAAATAGATGTAAGAAGCAGTTTTTTTATTTAACTGCAATTGCGGTTTAAAGGGTCTATGTACTTTTGTAGGACAAAAAACACAATGTCCACAGATTTACATTAACTTACACAGTATGAACATAATGATAGTAGAAAGTTTCCCTGAAAATATTACTTGCTGAGGTGCTGTAGTTATTGAGAAATGAAGAAAAACAATGTCATGAAAAAAAATTTGGCTCAGTGATCATGAGACAAAAATGAATTAGCATGTAAAAACGTATTTTCATTACATAACTTTACTCATTTCTCAAAAACTACAGCACCTCGGCAACTAATATTATATTTAAGCCTAGTTGTCAGACTCACCCTGTATTATGTTCCATTTAATACGGTCTGAACCACCCTTTAAATAAAATGGAAAGTTCCGCCATTCATAAAAATGCAAATGAGCCCATGCCCCAGCACATAAATACCTCTCCAAACCATTGAAGCATGTCTTTGTTCTTCGTGGTACGGCCTGAACGCACGTGTTATTCACGCACTCCAGTCCTTTAGTTAGTTTTACTACGTTACTTACTACATCTTACTACATTTTACAACGAAGTTTTTGACGTTTCCTGTGCATCATGTCTTCAACGACTAAGAAAACAAAATCATCAAGTAAGACGGCTCCTCCGCCTTCGTCTGGTGAGAAAAGCAAGAAACCTACAGCCATTTCTTCTGCTCCGACCTCGCCTTGGGTCGAGCAGCGAAGTGGAACGACCGACCCCGCCTTGCCTTGGGCGGGAGGAGAACGTGCTAACGCACAGCTACAGAACCCTGAGCCAGAAAAGGGGTCGCCTTGCCCTTCTTTCCAACGGCATTCTCCATCCTTGGCCCCGAGAGTTTCTCGAGTTCCACAGGCACAGTTTGTTGCCAACACCGGTACGGGTTTTACCTCGCCTTGGGTTGCCCCTGCTGCTGCACCGCCGGGAAATATCATGGCAGGAACCGCTCATCAACAGTGGAATTTTCCTGCTGACGCTAGAGGGCAGTATACCGACATGGCGCCGCCCATGTACCCGGTTTACGGTGGGATGAATCCGTTCATGTTCGGACAATATGGACAACCTATGACAGCCCAATGGCCACAATTTCAGCGACAGCGTAACCCCGCTGCTTCTGCTTCTTCTCTAGCTCTTCCGAACCCCGTCACTTGGGAATCTGGAGTTATTGACCAGGTTAGTCACGATGGCCACAATTTCAGCGACAGCGTAACCCCGCTGCTTCTGCTTCTTCTCTAGCTCTTCCGAACCCCGTCACTTGGGAATCTGGAGTTATTGACCAGGTTAGTCACGATGTTTCTGCCGCTCACTCCGACGCTGCCGATCGTTTTATCACCGATGCCGATGGGGCTTCGGCCTCGGGGACGTCCAGGTCCGACAGTCATGGCTTCCGCAACCCCCACTGCAAATGACGATCTACTCGATCTACAAGCGTTTTGACTCTTTGAAAAAGAAAGCACCCTCGATGGATTTCTTCTTCGGTGGCAATCTTGTTAAAGATATAGAGGAGGCAAAAAAGGCTAATAAATTCGCCTCCAAGGTCATCAAGGGAACCTCTGGATCAACATCTATTTCTTCGAAAAAGAGTAGATTTTCTCCATACTCTTCAGCAGTTGAGAGAAAATTCAGTGGAGGTCGTACCTTTTGAGGCGGCTGATCCTTCAACAATTCCACCAGTTATGGAAATGGAAGGTCATCGTGGTCTTCCCGTCGCAACACATGCAAGGGCAACGGGAATGCTGATGACAAGTCAAAAGAGTAGATCAGACAGGTCGTCTCGTAATTTTTTGTTCAACTCTGGAGAACTCTTATGCAAGACAGCCGGATTCTCCAGTCAGTTTGTGGCCACAAGATAGAATTTATAAAGCCACCGTTTCAGTTGCAGGAAAGAGTACCTGCCAATCGTTTTTGCTCCGCACCTCAAGTAGAGTCAGTGCCAGCAGAAGTACAAAAGTTATTGAAGAAAAAAGCCATCACACTGGAAGATCCAGTGGAGGGCCTATTAATTTCCTTTCTGTTCTAATTCCAAATGAAATCAGGAGAGCTCCGGCCGATCATAAATCTTCGTCTGCTAAACAAGTTTGTGCTTTATCAACACTTCAAGATGGATGGAATAAATCTAGTAAAGGATTTGTTAAATCTAGACGACTTCTTGGGCTCAATCGCTCTAAAGAACTTCTACCTCATGGTCCCCATTCACATGGAACATCGCAATTACCTGCGTTTCCGTTGGCAAGACAGTTTATAGCAGTTTACTTACCTTGGTTTCCTCTTCAATTCATCCACAATGTCTTTGGCCCTGCCAGGGGAGAAAGCAAACAAGATTGTAGAACAGTGCTTAGAAGCTTTCTTCGCGCAAGAAAGTTGGCGGTGAGGGCTCTTGCACGACTACTCGGCCGCCTATCCTCGAGCATTCAGGCAGTTTTTCGGCACCGCTGTCCTATCGAAGGAGAAACCTAGAAGTTCACTTGTTTCCCCCATTTGCACTTATCGCAAGATGTCTTCAAAAGGTTCTTGCATACGAGGCCACAGTTCTTCTGATAGACCCTGTGTGGAAAACGCAATCCTGGTACCCACTTCTGTTAGAACTCAAGGGAAAACTCCAGTAGTATTGGAGTTTCTGAGGTTGTGTCACGACCAATATCATCCAATGTGGAAAACCTTGCAGTTAGCCGCATGGAAGCTATCAGGCAATCCTTATCAGCAAGAGGTATTTCGCAGCAAGTGTCCTCTGTCATCTTATCATCCTGGCGCCATGGCACTAATGCCCAGTTCAATTCAGCATGGAACCGATGGAGTCGCTTGTGTGTTCAACACCAAGTCGATCCTATTCGAGCACCTCTAGCTGACATCCTCGAGTTCTTGCACAGTTTTTTCCAGCAAGGACTACAATATAGAACGATCAACGTGTATAGATCAGCAATTTCTTCAGCTCATGTTCCGGTGGAAGGAGCTCCGGTTGGTCAACATTCCCTGGTTTCAAGATTTCTGAAAGACTCTTTAACATTCGTCCATGGCAGCCTAAATATTGTACAACATGGGATACCGGGAAGGTCCTACAGTACATCCTTTCACTCCCTCGGAACAGAGAGTTGAGCTTAAGGCTCCTGACTTTGAAAACAGCTATGCTGATTGCACTTGTTACAGCGGGACGCTGTTCATCCTTAATCGCTTTGGACTTGCAGATTATGCAAAAAACTAAAACAGCTTTTGTTTTTACCCTGGTGAAACCAACAAAGTGCTCTACAATCGGCAAGACTGCCAAGAAAGTGATTTTATCACATTATCCCCCGACAGTAAACTCTGTGTGGTGAAAGCCTTGGAAGTATATCTTCAGAGGACTAAGCCTGCCCGAGGACAGGGTAAGGACAAACTTACCAGTCTGTTTTTTGTCATTTGTGAAACCCACTCATGCTGTGGTGTCCGCTACTATGGCACGGTGGTTGAGAACCATTATGGCTGCATCTGGTATAGATGTGTCTCATTATCAGGCACATTCTACTAGGGGAGCAGCCACCTCGGCAGCTGCTCGAGCAGGGGTATCTACAGCACAGATCCTGAAAGCTGCAGATTGGTCATCAGAGTCCACCTTTACAAGGTTTTACAGGAGAGATGTTACAACGTCGGAGTTCCAGACAGCTGTCCTGGCTTCAGTCAAGCATTGAAATATACAGGGTGAATCTGAGGTCTAGGCTGAAATATAATTTCAAATTATGTTAAGGTACTTACCTGACATATAATTGTAATTATATGAAGCCGTAGGAGGAGAGACTCACACTCCTTCCCTGTGCATCTCAGACATCTTCTTCTTGCCCACCCATGAGTCTACCTCAGCCAGCTACTTACCTTCACTTACCTACGAAGAGACATGCTTCAATGGTTTGGAGAGGTATTTATGTGCTGGGGCATGGGCTCATTTGCATTTTTATGAATGGAGGAACTTTCCATGTTATTTAAAGGTTAGTTCAGACCGTATTAAATGGAACATAATACAGGGTGAGTTTCTCCTCCTACGGCTTCATATAATTACAATTATATGTCAGGTAAGTACCTTAACATAATTTGAAATTTTAAGGTACACTCTACTATCATTATCTTCAAACGGTGTACGTTTGATCCAAATCTGTGGGCATTGTGTTCTGTGTTACAAAAAGTACCCAAATCCTTTAAACAAAAAATCAAGCTCAATGAGAAACATTTTTCATGTTCTTGTTTGGACAAGCTTTGCCTTAAAAATTATCTAAAGGTGAAGATGGCCGAGTTAAACTTATAAATGTCAAACCAATTAAGACAACTAACAGAAAAGTAATTAAATGCGTTATAAACAACCCATTATTGATATAGAAAGGTTTGCGGTAACACCATGTAATGACTATCTCTAATGAGTTGGGGTGGTTATGAAAAAAAACGTTGGTTTCAACTCTAAACCTTTCTATATAGTATTTCCACCATGCAAAGTTTCAAATCCTACTAATGCATTATTGTTTTATGTAAAAAGCTTGTTATTTATAAAGCAAAATGTAAATGATATTGTGTTATATTTTTGTTGAGTAACAAAACAAGAACTTTGATGTGTTTCTGTTTAGAACCCAACCACCACTCAAGCTTTTGGCTCATAATGCCCTCGTTGGTCGTCTGATCGGCAAGGGTGGTAGCTCCCTCAAGCACATTATGCAGGAATCACAAACAACCATCACCATTTCTCCGTAAGTTAGCAACATTTCAAACAGATATGATGTAGACACATTGTCTCAATTTTTGGTTGAGGTTTGTGGTAACGCTATGTGAACATCTCATTATGCCTTCACTTTAACAGTTAATTAAGTTTTTGTTTCCTATAACCTACAGTGCTTGCTGTTGAGTTTACATGGACAGAAGCATGCGCAGGTCTGGCTAAGGCCAGCTCCAAGCTCACATTCTCAGTTGTGAGGTTGGCGTTCCCACTGCTAAGATTAATTTTTCAGTGCCGCTATCTTGTACCATGTTGCTTAGTGATGGGTTGAGACGAAGTAGTGAGACAAATGAATGTAGGAAGCAGTTTTTTTTTTTTCTATTAAACTTATCAGATACTATTGCAATAAAAGAGTGTAAAACATTGTATTGTATAAAATATAAAAAAGTAAATAATTTGCTATAAATGTCCTCTGTTGTGATTATACCATTGGTAAAGCTTAGTGAGCAACATGTTTCCTGTTTAGGGGTGAGGTTTGCAGAAACGTTATGTGAACATCTCTTTTGAGTAGCTTTGATTCTCAAAAGAACTGGTGGTTGATAACTCAATGCTTTGATCAGTATTCTCTGATCGTCTTCAGAAGAAAGAGCTTACTGATCAAAACATTGAGCTGTCGACCACCGGTTCTTTTCAGAACCATAGAGGTTTCAACAATGAGTTACCGCAAACCTCGCCTTATTATACTTGCACCATGCAAAGTTTAAAATCCTACTTCAAAAATTTTAATTACTCAACCTTAAAGCTCATGTTTGAATCTCTGTCAAACCTCCTTTTCCTACTGCAGTCTGCATGAGTTGACTATTTGCAACCCAGAGCGTACCATCACTATTAAGGGAACTGTCGACCAGGTGTCTAAGGCTGAGTCTCTCATCACAGCTAAGCTGCGTACTGCATATGAGCAACACATGCAAGGAATGCAGAACCAACATCATAACATGTTCCCTGGTATTAACCACATGTCCATGTTTTCTGGATCTGGTGAACCTAACCATGGATATCAGAACCAAGGAATGGTATGAACCTTGTATATCTTAACTTCTTTGTACAATTTCCAATTAAACCTACATCTGGGATAACAAATATAATCGTTGGTTTCAACTTAAAACCGATGTGTGTAAGATCTGTATACTCGATACTGTCAAGTTCTGTGAACAAATATCCCGAGCGTATTACTATTACTCGGGTGGGATTCGAACCCACAACCTTAGGTATTCTAGAGCAGAGGTCTTACCAACTAGACCACCGAGACTGCCCGGTAGCTAGAAGCATTTCGAATAATTTTGGTACCTTTATAGTTAATTAGTTTTTGCCTATAACCCATGATATTTGCTGTTGAGTTTACTTGGACTGAAGCATTCGCAGGTCTGGCCAAGGCCAGCTCCAAGCTCACATTCTCAGTTGTGAGGTTGGCGTTCCCACTGCGAATATTAATTCTTCAGTGCTGCTATCTTGTACCGTGTTGCTTAGTAATGGTTTGAGACGAAGTAGTGAGACAAATAAATGTAGGCAGCAGTTTTTTTTTCATTTAACTTATCGGTGGGAAAAAAAATCACAGGGATATTGGTTTCCACATGACCAAATTCAACTGTTATTTGCAAAAACTTATTTTTTGGGTGTGCTCGTTGAGAGAATTTTCTATTTGGTAAAGCATCGCTGTATGCCATAATTGCCAAGCTAAAAGCATTTTATATTCGTATTAAAAAAAAATTGGGATTGAAAAAAATACAAAAACTGTTTGTGCAAAGTGTAACCAATTGTTGCCACTTCAATTGACCAGGCTGTCTTACCTCTAAGGACACCTTTAAACCA
Organism: Asterias rubens; assembly: GCF_902459465.1. Classification (NCBI taxonomy): domain Eukaryota; kingdom Metazoa; phylum Echinodermata; class Asteroidea; order Forcipulatida; family Asteriidae; genus Asterias; species Asterias rubens. The sequence goes on along the minus strand of NC_047076.1, from coordinate 87,065 downwards.
TGGGAAAGTTGGTTAAAATATAAATGAATGGGGGGGGGGGGAATAGTTATGTGGCTAGGTATACATAGAGGTTCTGTTTTGTGTTTGTTGAACTCAGCAGGGTGTTTGACCTGGTCTATATTATTCCAACCCACAGGGCGGTTATGGTGATCCTCGTCAGCAGCAGTATCCCATGAATGTAAGCATACAATCTAGATTAATATTTTATTCAACCAATTTGCAGCTGGACGCTGAAATAAATGGTTATTACAAGAGAATTAAAATACACTAGAAGATAAAACAAGAAAAATTAAACAGGAAAAGTAAAACAAGGTTGTTAAAAAATTCTAGTTACTCTTGTGTTTTCAATGTTTCCTTGTTTTAAATTTTAGCCTTTACTGTGCCATACTCAATAGAGTCTCAACAGCACAGACTGCTATTGAAGCAGACCTAATATTTGCAGAATAAGATGCAAAGCAATCATACTTCACTTACCACTAGTCTAACATTGAAAGTTTGCTTGGCTGACAGAGTTCTAAGAACCCTTGCAAGCTTTGTGTCAAGTGCTCTTTGTATCAAGTTTAAATATTTATATTAAAATATTGATGATTTACTCACTGAAAACTATAAAAATTATTTGTAACTTCTGTGCTTTTATTATTATTGGACCAGCAAAATGAGACGGCATACTTGTACGTACCTAAGGATGCAGTAGGTGCTATTATTGGTGTCAAAGGAGACATTATTCGCAACATGTCTCGCCGTGCTAATGCCTCAATCAGGGTGAGTGGAAAAACAATTTGGTTGGCCTCAAGTTCACTTCCTCATCCTCATGGCTCTTCTTCACCCACTCCTGCTTTATAATAGATTTATGTTTACTAAGTTTTTAAGACCCAAAACATATTTAAGCTGTCAAGTATTCAATCATGTAATTTTTACATTTTGAGTATTTGTTTTCAAGCTAAGACTGTTAATACATACATACATACACTGGGTTTTTATATAGCGCCATTTCATTTAGACCAGTCATACCATGTGTACAAGTACACCAGCCATTCTCTCAATAAACCCTTCTCATACAGTGGGTTTTTATATAGCGCCATTTCATTTAGACCAGTCATACCATGTGTACAAGTACACCAGCCATTCTCTCAATAAACCCTTCTCATACACTGGGTTTTTATATAGCGCCATTTCATTTAGACCAGTCATACCATGTGTACAAGTACACCAGCCATTCTCTCAATAAACCCTTCTCATACACTGGGTTTTTATATAGCACCATTTCATTTAGACCAGTCATACCATGTGTACAAGTACACCAGCCATTCTCTCAATAAACCCTTCTCATACACTGGGTTTTTATATAGCGCCATTTCATTTAGACCAGTCATACCATGTGTACAAGTACACCAGCCATTCTCTCAATAAACCCTTCTCCTAGGGCCAATATCATATTTCTAACACTTTGTGAACATATTTTGAGTTCTGTTGGTTTTGGGAACAACTTGTGGATGACGACTCAATGCTTTAATCAGTTTAATGTCACATTCTCATGTAAATATTCTCATGTACTGAGCTTTCTGTGGACTGATCACTTCTCATATTGTACTATTTTTCAAAATCAATATCGAATAAACGCCATATTGAATTGTCTTCAGTAGAATGATCATCACACTTCAACCTTTATAGTTAATTAGTTTTTGTTTCCTATAACCTACAGTGCTTGCTGTTGAGTTTACATGGACAGAAGCATTCGCAGGTCTGGCCAAGGCCAGCTCCAAGCTCACATTCTCAGTTGTGAGGTTGGCGTTCCCACTGCGAATATTAATTCTTCAGTGCCGCTATCTTGTACCATGTTGCTTAGTGATGGTTTGAGACGAAGTAGTGAGACAAATTAATGTAGGAATCAGTTTTTCATTGAACTTATCAGCTGCTATTTCGATAAAAGAGTGTGAAACATTCAAATTTATTAAGTAAATGATTCATTTGCTATAAATGTCCTCTGTTGTAATAGTGTTATTAGAACAGTATTCATTGATTCGCTTACTAAGCTCTGTTAACTTAGCCTTCTGTTTATAATGTAGATTGCCCCAGCAGATGATGAAGTATCATCTGAGCGTAAAGTGACCATCATTGGAAGCCCAGAGGCCCAATGGGCAGCCCAGTTTGCCCTCTTTGACAAGGTTCGTGGAGAGGGTCTCTTTGAGACTAAGGAGGAACTTCTTCACTGTGAGATTGGTGTACCATCTAAGATGGTGGGTCGTATTATTGGCAAGAAAGGTGCTAAGGTGAGTTCTTATTTCTACATGTAGGAGAAACAAAAACAAGAACTTGTTGTCAACCAATTATCTTTACTCCTCTCTTAATATTTTTGCATGAGGTACGTCACAATGCTAACTCAAAACGAGGCAATGGGCGCAGCCACTGCAAGTGATGGGGACTAGCGCCCATGACCTCATTTTGGTTAGGAATTATGACATGCATAAGTATTAAGAGAGGCGTATTAAGTGATTCACTGAAGATAAGGACCGATTCAGAGGAACTTCATCATAAATTCATCATTTTTTCTTTTTTACATAATTTGTTATATTTGTAGTTCAAAAATACTGGGGACAGTTAATCCAATCTAATTGGCTAAGAGGAAATCACATGACCTTTAAAACTGGCGATATAGACATGATGAGCCATGTTTAAAATATGACCTGTCCTTAATGAGCTTTTAATGCAAGGAATTTATAAACGGGAATAAACGAGTTGTGACTCCGTTTAAACATTCGTGTAAGACTTTACAGGGTCAAGGCACTCATCCTTTATCGCAAAGCCTTGATGTGGCATTTAAGACATCATCATCACTGTTTTGTTCCATATTTAATTGCTTTATAACAGGTGCAATTGCTGAACATGTTGTTTATTCTAAAGGTGCGTGACCTCCAGAGGATGACCCTAGCTCGTATTGAAGTTCCTCGTGCCAACAAAGAAGATGAAGAAGGAGACCAGTCACCAGAAGAATCTGATAAGGAAGTTATGGTCAAGATCTATGGTCACTTCTATGCTCTACAGGTAAATTTCTGTCGTGCTCTTTAATTAATGTTCTGCTTTAAATTTAGATTAATCATGGTAGGAGGCAGACCAAGTAGGTGTTGGATGGACAACATCAGAGAATTTATAAGCGTTACATGGATGCAACAAGCACAAGAAAGATCCAGCTGGAATGGTGATGAAAAGGCCTTCCTTCTGCAGTGGAGTGATAGATTTCTGGTATAATGGTGGCCTTTTTCCTCTTTTATTTGACAGGCGGCTGAGCGTCGTATTCGCAAGATGATCTATGACTTCAACCAGCGTGCCTACCAGAACCAACAGTATGGCTATGGGTTCCAACGCCGTGGCCCTGGTGGTGGTAACCGCATGAATGGTCCCGGTAACAACCAACAGTAAGACTTCCCCCCCCCCCCCCCCCCCCAATAACCCTTCCCCCTAACCCTTCCCTCATCAGGTCCCTACAATAATTAAGAAAGCACTGCCAGTAGAAAAGATAAAAAGCTTGAATCAAAAATGAGAACCATTGTTTGAGTAGAATTCCCTTTGGGATTCAGCTCCCTGTTACGGCTCTCTATAAACCTTGGCTTGTAATTATCAGGGATTGGAATGATGTGAACTAGCAATCTAACATCCTAACCATTTTAGAAATTCAAGCTTTTCATCTCAAATGAAAAAGACCAACAAAATAGAATCGGGTAAAATACTTATCTTGGACAAGAATTAGCTGTGATAACTGAGAAAATATCAGTTGTACAACCCTAAAAATTGTTGATTTATGACTTGGTGCGTACAAATTTATTCTAAAATTTATACACCTGATGAAAGAGATGAATTTGAGAAAGAATACCACCGACAAAGAAATTTGTATTTTTTTGCGACATTGTCAGACGTGGCTCTACTTGAAGAAAAGAAGAAGATAAAAATGATTATACTTGTGGAGTCAGCGAGTTGAAATTTTAAAAAGTTGCAAAGGATAAAGACCACCTTTCAATTACAGCAAGAGATGCTATGAAGTTGAATTTTAGCATCCAAAAGTTGAACTGGTTCTTCTGCTTGTTTTTATTCCCCTCCGATATTCTTGGCTTTACTTCCTTCATGACCCACCTCCACACATAATGGTATGAGCTGTTTCATGTATAGGTGACTTATCAGAACCTTGTAGTGGACTTCTCAGTGGGGGTGGTTAGGTCAACCGGAAGAGGGGTGGAAAGCCAAGGAGTCAACCTGCACATTGGTGCAGGTTTTTAATTTTACGTTATTTTATTTAACATTTTTTTAACTGAGAGGGAATGATGGCTAATTTTGGCTGAAGTTATAATGAAAAGTTGAACAACTATAAAAAATAAAATAAGAGGCATTAAAGATTATGGCATTCCGGCACAAAAAGTTATGGGAGAATAATAAATGAAAAAAAAAAAAAAAAAAAGTAAAAGAAAAAGAAAACAAGAAAAAAACAGTAAAATATAAAAAATGTAAAAAAAATATAAATATATATATAAAATATATATTATAAAGAGAAATTTAGTTTAAACAAAATATGGGCCATTATTTTGTGGTGAGAATTGTATATTATGGCCATATTTGTTACTTTATTTTTTACTTTTTGATAAAAAAAAAAAGAATTTAAAAAGAAAAAAAAAATGAAGATTCCATCCAGTGCTACCTCCTTGTCCATTGTCTACATCCGATAAATTTCCACTAATACATGGAAACTAAAATTCAAATGAAGACATCATTTTGGGCACAGAAAACAGCAGATATTATTGTTGGTGCATTCTGACATCACTGTGACATCACTGTGACATTCAAAAACAGCTGCGGCTGCATTGGAGTTATCTACATTTTTGCTAACAAACTTAACGGACCTGTCAAAAATGAAAAACACTTGTTAAAGCCAAATATTATGTGCATTTCCACCAATGATATTGGATACAATAAAGTGGGGAAATGTTAATACATGACTACACATTCTGCGATGATTGGCCTTAATCTAACACATGGTCCCCTGAGTTGCTTCAATTTCATGACTCCACAAATGTTCCTGTAATAGCTACCTAACATTAGCCTTGACATGTGTGTTTTTTAACCAATCAAATGGGTTAGTCTTAACCTGGTTGTCAAGTGTTTTCAAATTGGCACTTGATCATGGACCAAGGCAGTTTCCCAAAGTGAGCTTAAGCTTCTGAAGGAAGAGGAAAAACCCCCCAAAACATGTTTAGAATAAGGCCTATCATCACTTTTCCATGCAACATATCATATATATATATATGTAGACAATGATAATATTAAATGTTTAAAACCCAACTCATAAAACAAGTATTATTTATGTTAATAAGTATGGAACTTAACTCCCATTTGTTACCAAATGGGTGGACTACAATCAGAACTCAGTTTTATAGAGCTGCTTGCCAGTCCTGGGTTCAAGAGACTCTTAATCTGGAAACTACAAGCAGCTCAATGAAAGTGATGTCAGAAAACAAATAGACTTTAGTAGTCCCTTTATTTCAGTGCCGTTTAGTGTTAAAATCAGGTCAATAGAAAAAACCTGCCTCTTGTCTATTGCATCATATTTTAGAACAACAATTTGAAATAATCTACCAAGGAAAATTGGTTGGATGTTTGCATTTTCCAAAACATTGAAAACTTAGTATGGCTTATGTATAACAGCTTATTGTAATTGATAGCAATACAGAACAAGTTTCTCAGGAAATCAGAAACACACATTTTGCTATAAAAAAGAAACAACTTGTGGTTTCAGAATGCAAATGTGCCACTTTGCAAACACAGGAGTAAAGATTAAAACAGGAAGATGTTGGTGAATTCAAACCATGCTTGGACAAACTTTAATCAAGTGTTTAATGTTGGATTTACATTTCAAATTGTTGTTCCGAGTGTTCAGAAAAACCAATCTCTAACTGGGAGGTCTTCATGAGTATGAAGTCTTGTATGGAAAACTCTGTCAATGGAGTTTATTGGAAAAACCAGCCAGATATTTGCCGAGTTAGAAGAGGGGTAACTTTTCATAGATAACAAATCCAAGAATGTGACATCTTGGATGTCTCACTGGCATGTAATGCAGTGAAAATCCATAATGCTACATTTTGTGGAAACGAAAGATTTGGGAGATGGGATAGGATGAACAAAAACTTGTTCATGAATCATTTATTTTGGATGCACTTTTTGAAAGTATCAGAAGAAACAAACAAGAGGTTACAAGAAAAACAAGCAGAGTGGACTTGAAGACAATTCTTAATTGTCATTTTTCCTTCTTTTTTGTAAAAAAGATGGCCACTCTGTTCAAGAGTGTAAGCTGTTTTCTCGACACCTATGTGGCGATGAATCTGCAATTAATAACACTGCAAATTTTTTTTTTTTGAGAAAAGGTGCCAGATTTATCTATATATCTTTGCAAAGAAGAGGACTTCTTATGGTAGTCTGGCCCACAAGCCTACAATGACAACACAAAGTCAAGTACCTGCCTCTTACTTCCGAGTTGGGTTTAAACAACAGTAGTTATAATCCAAGTGGAGAATTGTCTGAATAGAGATTCCTTCAGTCTTTATATTTAGAAAAAAAGGCAAGAGTGTACGGGAACAACTCCCTGTGCTAAAAATAAACCAATAAGGGATTCCATGCCATGCTATTGTAATTTATTTGGGAAAAGTCTTCAAACAAAATGCTAAAAGTACTGTCATCTGTCAGCGACAGTCACACACTTTTATAATTTTGTTGCCAGTCTATTTCATTTTTTTCCATATTTTTGTTATGCAAACGGGCAGTATTTAAACATTTTTGCTTTAATACAGAACATGTACTTTTAAGTAGAGGAGGGAGCTGGTATTTAACCATTGTCTTATACAATGGTCAAACCCTCCCATATAGATGTAATATAAACTGGATTCAAAATATGACGTTTGTGTTGATCGTAATTCAGTATGGCTTCCATGCCTACTTTGTTCAAATAGTTGATATTTGTATCATTAATTATCTGATTATTGAATAACATTGCACTTGTTTACAGAAGAAGAAACAGATTCTCTTTGTTCAAACTCACTCGATACTAACCAAACACCTTGTAGATTAGATTACATGTGTACTCTTTTATGAAAAAAAGGAACAAAAAAAATTGTAGATTTTACTAGTCTTGGTAAAAAGAAAAAGTTTGATTCAAACTAAACAAAAGTAATTTTAGCCGCTTCAGTGGCTTTCATGAACTTTCTTAAGATGTTGTTAGGTATTCTTGATTTCCTAGTTATTACATAATCCATTAATGTTCACAGTTAAAAAATCCAAGTATTAATTAGGTATAAATTAATTTGTTTTAATGAACAATCAATTTGACGACTTTCAGAGGTTATGAAGTCTGTGCATTTATGACATTGTACATTGTGATTAATTACACCTGTTTTTAATTATCTTTAACAAGCTGTAGGACTTTACCCTCATATAGCATGGCCTGGAATCTCTATACATGTAAATGTAATACATACCAAAACAATGTTTGTTCAATCTAGCATTATGTTGAAAACTTAAAAGCCTTAATATGGTGAACCAACTTGGCTTGGTGCTTGTCAGCTGATCAGTGATCATTGATTTTATTGTTAATGGTGTTTGTTCACATTCTGTGCCAAACTTAAATGAAGCTGAACATAATTAGAAGAAAGAAAAAAATTGCTGATTTAAATGGAGCACACATCCAAACACTGCGAACAGAAATGATTCGCTTTGTGCTCTGCATGTTTTGCAGAAGTGTTATCTTCATGAAATTAGTATGTACCCCAATGTTAATGACCAGTCAAATGAAGCCTGCACACTGAAAAGCTGAAACACAAGTTCCTTGATGATCAGGTACTACATGTTAATTTGTGACCAAATTTGTTGATATAAAGAGGTTACTCATTGAAAATTGTTGAGGACAAGTTGAATTTCAATCAGTAGAAAGGGTTCAACTTGTATCAGAAGTTTGTCTTAATAAATGGCTCTGGTCGCAGCAATATTCTCAAAACGGGTTTGGAAATGTATCTTGCCATTGCTGTGGACCAGATGCTTATTTCAAATGGTTATTATGTACAGTGTAATTGTGTTTTAATGGTAACAAAATACAAGTTTATCTTGGAATAGCCATTTTTCTTCTATGAGTAATGTGAGATGTCCGGGTAGTTCTTTTCTCACATTGGTCATAGGATGTAGTGCTGACATTGCTGCATAAACATTTACTGGTAAAGACTTATTAATGTATACAACATTTGCTAGATTGAACTTATTAGACTTATTGGGAGCAACTTCACAGATATAAAATAGGATTCAAACCAAGGTTTTTTTGTGTCTTGATGGTGATGTTAAGTTGCTCCAGATAATGTTCTAGACTATAAGGAGTGGTGGCGAAACCAACCCTTGTATTAACTGCCCGTTTGCAAGTCTCATTTTCACATTATGTTAACTGGATTAAATCAAATTATTCATGTTGAAATGTTTGCCAATGAGTTTTTATTTGTCGCCGTCCATTTGATGTAACTGTTTATTCCAATAATTAACTGAATCAGGAACTATTGCAACTTGAAGGAAGTGAAGTAGGTTTGTCATTGAGGTGTTTGTCTTTTTTACATTTGATTATTCACGCAGTGCCTTGATGCCCATTGGAACAGTCCAATAGACCTTATGCACATGACGTCATTTTAGTAGGGCGCCCTCACCTAGAGGTCAAAAGGAGGTTGTTCATTGGCCAATCCTGTGCGCCGCGCGTACAAATTTGTGCATTTCGATTGTTTACGTTTTTCCACTAAGATGGCCGCTGGATTTATGACGTCAATGCATAAAGTCTATAGAAGTGTCCAATTTCCTCATCGAGGTGCCCTTTACAATCGAGAAATCCCCTTCTTGCTCTTTTAAGAATGAAGCATGAAAACAATACTTGAAATCGGGATGTAAATGGCATGAGGATAAGCGATTGAACAAATAAATAATTTGGAACAGACTTTAAATGTGATGGTAAGTTCTTGAACTTGAGGAATGTCGGACAATTTCGTATTACATAACAAATCTCCCGTAAGTTGGCTTGGAATCTCAGGGGGGGGGGCGGGGGTTCTGTAAAAGAAATAGGTAGGGGAAATCCCCTGCCTCACAGGCATGGGATCATCAGAATCGGCTTTCGAAAGTATTCAAAGAGAGGGCGCTTTTTCCGGTCACCGTTGGGTTGCAAACCCTTCTTTAAAAAAAACCTTTTTATAACCCGGATTTCCTTTTCTACGTGTTCGGGAATCGGGAACAACTTGCAATACTGGCCAAACTTGTTCTTCATTATTTGTAGTTGTTCACAATTTTTCAGTCATAAATCTAAGACGATGATACAAGCAAAATAATTCTGCAGCAGGGCGCTGACCTATATTTGCATTACTTTGTTTTTCTAAAAAATCATTTGTTGACCATGATGCCATAATTAACAAATCGACTGTTTTCTGGGTAATCGGGAAGTCACTTTCGAGAGTGGAAAGTTGTCAATGCGCATGCGCTAAACTTCACCCCCACCCAAATTTTGTAGGAAGTTGTGTCTCCTTTGCATGTACACATACATTTGTACACATGTACTGTACATGTACATACACCAGTAGTCGTGCGCATTGATGTACGCACAGCATACACGGAAAGTACGCAGATTGCATTGCATGCTCGCTCTCCTGCCTGCCTGCTGGCTGGATGGCCAACGAAATAGTCAGTAGTCAGCTGTGGTGTGCGGTCGGTTGGCTATCGTCCGTTTACTGTCTTCATGTCCAGTATGGGGAATTATCAATAGTATAGGAGGAAGAATGAATTGTTAACCGGTAAGTTGTATTTTTGTGATATGATTTTATAAAACGACATGATAGGGTAATATTGGCTAATTGTGAACATACTTTTTGTTCCTCATTGTGCTTCACCCTGTGAGTTTTTCTAGCTTTGAAAACGTCTGCTAACCACACTGCAGCTGAAAGTTGGTCTTCCTCTCCGTGCCTCAGATTGCGGTATGTGGTTCGAGTCCGAAGAGTCGCATGTAGCCTAGTCTTAGACGTGTTAAAGACAAATGTGACTGTAGTTAAACCAGATATTTTGTAACAATGTCTGTTGGGACGTACGCTCATTGAATTATTGGAGTGATTTACGTATATTTGAAGACAAGGTTTGGATATTTACAAACGTATACTGTCACACCACGGTCACACTGTGTAACTGTAATATAGGTGTACATTTACAACTTCCCGGAAGTGGCTGTTATCCGCGTACTGTGCACACACCGACCGGTGAGGAGAAGATAAACCCTTTTGACAGCAGTAGCTTAAATTCACTGGTATTTCCTTCACGGTAGAAACATGTAGTAAGTATTATTCCTACTAGACACAGTTATTATTAATTAAAAGGGCACAAGACTTTCGATTGATAAAAACATTTCTTGTTTTATACATTTTATTCAGACTTGGTTAAACAAAATTAATTATTTTAAAAACATGGAGTCACGGTGAACTTTTTCTTTGATTTGTATCTTGGTTTGTAAACATGTTTTTTTATATTTTTTTTAAGGTGTTTTTGTAATGCTGTGCCATTCTGTAATCTGGTGCGGGACATTTTCTAATTTTTTGTTACCAAATTGCTGATCTTTGAGGTTGAAATTCTATCTATTTCCTGAGAAGTTTTACGGCATTGAATTTTGCTTTTTTGATTGCTGATAAAATAAACAATTATATATTTAAAAGTTTGAAGAAAGTTAATATAAAAAACTTGGTCAGACCATCTTGTATGAAGTGAAGTGTCAAACGACGCTTAATAATCATGAATGATAACATTTCCGCAGAATATAGCACTGGTGCAAAGGGTCAATCCAATTTAACAGCAGAATAACTTCACAGGTATTTGCTCATCATTATTGAGAAAGCTCAATCAGAGTCATCCATGCATGGTCTATATTAGGAGTAAAATCTGCCCGATTCATGCTCCAGTGCTACATCCATTACATATTAAGTTCCGTGACCTTTGGAAAAGAAACAAGAAAAACAGGATAGAAATTGCAGTGTTATCAGTTTCTCAGAGTCAGGAGCCCATGATTGATTCATACAAGAAAAGGAAGCAGATCTCTATCTGGTCTTTATCTACAACATGTAGAAATAATTTATATCATTAAACCAAATAAGGCATTTACTCTGCACGTATTTGATTGTTTCAAATGTGAGTTGGACGGCTTGTTTAAAGGCACTGGATAATTACTCAAAATATTTAGCAGCTTACTTACCTGGTAAGGAGCAACGGAGATCTACTGAAAACATTGTGAGAAATGGCTCCCTCTGAAGATATGTAGTTAAACTTAAACAAAAATATTCTCTCTTAAATATATTTGAAAAGAAAAGAGTTCAGGCCTGAAGCCTTTTGGGGCATCTGAAAGCACACAAAACAAGGTGTTTTTCTCTCATTATTCTCTTGCAACTTTGATCAATGTTTACTCCAAATTTTTACAGATTTGTTGTAATTTAAAGATGTCCAAGGCCTTACATGTAAGTGCTTCTGTTAATTGAATTACCCATTTTCACCACTTGAAGCTGTACTTAAATAGCTTTCCAAATGAAAACAATTTTGAAGGCAAAAGTTCACTTTGTGTCAGTGATTGAGTTTGTTATTGTCCAGTTGTTGCCTAGTTACCAGAGACCACTGTTAAGAACCCAGCAAGGAGCCCATCATGTCAATTTGTTGGCATTCCTCAAACCAGCAGGTAGCAACTTAGCAAGTTGTACCCAAACTTCTATGGGTTTTTGTGAACATTTGTTTGTTTAATACATTGTAGTAGTTTGTTTAGAAAAATCATTTCAATATGAAATAATATAGTATCTAATTTACCTCAATGAGATCTTTTTGTAAATATGAGTGAAAAAGTGGTGGCGCCAAACGGAAAGTTATCAGTTTGTTTGTTAATAAATATTAATTAATTTATACGAGGGATAAGTCACAGTTTATACAATATGATGGTGCTTGTAGGGTATTCTTAATACATACTATTGTAGGGAGTACCTGTCTGTGTTTTTGTTTGTACATTTTCTAAGTAAATTTTCAGAAAGAGTTAGATAGAGCTGCATATAATACATCTGGTGGTGAAATATAATAAATCCCCAGTGTGATTGGAAGCCATTGTATGTTATTTTACACATGGAGACTGCTGGGATAAATGGAAGGAAAAATGACAAGGGAAAAAGTGGAGCAGGGACCTGTGTAAGGAGGGTAGGGCAACACAACATGTAGGTTAATAGGTTTTTAAAAATATAGTGCTATTAAAAGCTCTTTGATAGTCTGTAAATCATTTCTTAAAGAAATTATGTGTCTCCCTTTAAAGGTTCTTGTTCAAGGGAGTGTGTCCAGCCCTGGAGGCACCTGAGTTCCATTCTTCTGGTCATTGTCTTGGAATCTCATGAAATGTTCTTGTTTCAAACAATTGAAACGATCCCTTTTGACTTTGGGTATTCTTTTACTGAGAAGAAAATGCCTTGCACAAGGAATGAATGGTTAGGTGTTATTGTTGTCATCTAAATTCATCATCCAGTATCCATTAGTGCATTGAATTATTGACATTTAGAGTGTACATGGGCTGAGCTTGAACAGGTCCCACTTAATTGTGTGATCTGTCAAACCACCAGGCTCTTCCCATTTCCCTCAGTGCATGCTCTATGGTGCAACCATGGTACAATGATGGATATTTTTACTCTGACCATAGAGCAAGCTCTGACAAAGTGACATCATTAACTGGTATCAATCAATATCAGAAGAAGTTCATACTGGAATGAGTTCAGTGAAGTATTATATTAACACTGTTACCTTTAAAAAAAACCATAGGGTACACAGCACCTTCTATGATGTTTACGAAAGACCTTTCCCTCCCCTTTGTCCCAATTCAACTGTTTCATGCTCTATTTACAAATGGAGGCTTAATGCATGGACTAGTCTAAATCATGGTCTAATCACCTCCATGGTCTGATGGAAGGAATGTCTGATACTGTGAATGTGATGGTGGTCTGCCGGAATGGTTTTAAGTCAGAACAACATTACCCATGTGTATGCTTTGAAGTGTTTGAAATAAAAATTGTACAGTTTCAGTTAAATTGTTTCACCACCCCTTTACATCAGTGGATGTGTCCTCGCCTCGTTTCGTGTACAGAACCAATACTTGTATCGCTAAAAAATGTTGGCGTGTCGGTGCTTTGCTTAATCGCCTTATTATGATTTGAAGAAGGGCATCTAGGCCTAAATGGGACTTTTAATTTTGAAAATTGTGCATCTAAATAAAGTGAATCATCATGCATGAGTTGTCATCTTTCACAAAACATTTTGTCATCATTGATGGAATTTCCTTACGATGGTGGTGGCCACATGTGTGTTCTTGTAAGATGGCTGCTTCCTAAGTCACACCTTACAGGACTTTTATTATGGTGAATGATTTATGTTTAAATTAGTTGGCTCTAGGGTAAGCCGTTCATATAATAATGGTCTACTGAAGATCAAGGGCATTAGTGTGTGTACAAAATGGAGTATGTGGCATGTACTCTAATATTGTATTTTGCGTTTGTTTACCATGTAATTTTCTGCTTGAAAAAAAAATGTATTGAACTCTGTTATTCTTGGGTATAAAAATGAGTCTCAACTCTAATTGTATCGTTGCATTTTTTTTACTACATCAAATTCTGCTTTTTGAACTCCACTGACAAATTGTGTCATTCCTTGTCTATTTCTAATTGAGTAAGTTCCCCAACTTCATTATTCTGTGGTAGGCCTATGAGTCTGATAACGTATTTTAATCATAACAAGGTGTAGCTCATCCTTGTGTTGTCCAAAACATCTGCACAAGGTCCCTACATTCATTGGAAACATTGCAATTGCATCAGTCATCATTAACTCTGGATTAGGCTACTCTACAGGAAATAGCAGAGTGAATGCTGAAGATGATAACCCATACTTCAATTAGCTCCATGATTGGTGAATGTACAGTACAGTTGTATAATCACAATTATGCAATGATGAACACTATCTGAGAAGGAAATTGGAAAAAGTTACATTACATTACAGGTCTGATACTTCAAGGAGGCAATGGAAGCGATTGCCTCCATGCCCCCTGGTCATTGTCTTTGTGCCCTGGAAATGCTCTGGTAGAAATTTACAATTTCCTCGTAGGGCATGTAGGGAGCTCTATACCTAGGAGAAAATACCCTTGGTGCCCTTGCCCTTTCAAAAACAAAGCATACAGGCCTGTAATTAAATTTGAACAGCCCTTTGGTGAAAGCTTCTCTTTCAATATCAGGTGCAACATTTACATGAAGTTAATAAAGTAACACTAGCATCAAGCCTTGAGTGTCTAGAATTTCTTTTCATTTTCCTAGATTGTAAATTGCTTCAAATCAAAGTTGAAGTTATTGACAGAAGTAAAGTAGGATCCACCTTTAAAATCTTTATGGCTTGTCGACATGATGATCAATACATCATGTATACATACAGTATTTCAAGTACATAGCATAGGGAAAGGCTGTGGTTATTTCTCTTGATGGTATAAGGAAGCCTTTGGCAATGTATCGGTTGATTCAAGTACTAACCATTCCCAGCTACAGTACAGTGGTTAGAGTGTATTTATTTCCCTCCTCAGGCAATCTACAATTTCAGTTTCAAAAAGGTTGATGAAAAGTAAATAGTGTAACTGCTCTTTGAAGGGCTTCAAACAAGGGCAATGTGTGTTTTTGTTGGTGCTCAGTTTTGTTTTTTGTTTATAAAGGGTTTAGCTGACAAACTCTACCTTGGGTGAAAAAGTGTTGATTTAACCCCATTTTTAGAATGACTAAAAGGTTAATCACAACATCAGACTTGGGTTTGGACACTGCTGCTTGTCTCTAAGGGAAGATTAACAAGGACCCTGTTAGGCCCCATACAGCAAGTACACATTTGCAGAGTTACTGATTGAGCCTAAGCTGAAGCTGTAGCCAAAGCTGTAGCCATGATTCACAATAAGACCATAGACCTATAAATAATTCATCAGAATGGAACAAGGAAACATACTGTAGATAATGCAAAGAATATTATTGTTTCTATATTCCTTGTTTTGATGGTCCACCATTTTGTAAATTGTCACCGGTATGGTAACATTAACTACTATACACTTATCCATGGAGGTAGCATGATTTATCACAGCCTTTAATGAGGATGATTAACACACTTGGCATTCAAACATAAACCACCAACCTTCTGTATTGAGACAATCAGAAATGAAATGGAAGCCAAGTTGAATACAGTCGACTCTCATTATAACTTTTTCAAGCAAATTACTGACAAGAAAGAGGTAGTTCCTTTAAGGAAGTTGAAGGGAAGTTTGTCTGGATGCTCTTGAAACTGCTGGCTGAATTACCAAGCTTTATAATTACCCTTAGGGGCTTCACCACTCATTCCGAAACTATTCAAATGATAAAAACCTATTGCATTAGTGGATACGTGCGCATTACAAGTCTTATTATTATTATTGACAGTACACTGTTTTAGACTCACCCTAGTAAAATGTCACATGTAGGCTACTGTATGAACCATGTAGCAAAGTTACTCTCTATGTGTGAGTATTTAATATTATCAGCTTACAGTTTTTATTATGAAGTTTTTCAGTGCAGACCATGTATTGTACACTTTTGGTAGAGAATTAGAGAATACCAATTTTGGAGACGATCAAACCAAACAGAAAAACAACTTTGATTGTTTATAAAAACACTATGGATCCAATGTAGGCCTACTGTTTGAGTATTTGTTCAATGTTTACACACTAATTTGTTCACTGCAAGCCTTCATCAATAAATCTATCTTATTATTTGCTCTACAGCTAAAGGTTAATAGATTAATGACACTATTTCTTTGACATGTTTGCTTTTTGATTTCTTAGTTAAGTTTGGATTCAAACTCTGTACACTGTGTAGTGATTTGTGTTAATTCTACTACAGTAAGATGCATCCTAATTCTTTGGTGTCACAGTATGGAGTTGAACAGACCATTCATAATAGCCTCAGACAGTTTCGCTATTCCTATTGGTGGAGAGCGCGTCACGTGGGTGTGTATAAACCTGTGGTTATAAGACAGTTTCTTCATTCCTATTGGTCGAGAGCAACAGGACGGTTGTGCCACATCACGCGATACGCGCGACGCGCACATCATTCCCTTATAAGGAGTTGTTTACCCGAGGGCGGCGGAGGGCCTTACCATAGCTGGAGGGGTGTTGTGTTGAAAGGAGTCATGGAACAATTATAATGTTTGCATTTATTTTACTTTTTGACCCAAAGTGTTGATGTTTTTTTACCAAAAAGTTATTTATGAATGGGAATCAAAGTGTGTTGAATCGGGTTTAAACCCGCCAAGGCCTTGTTCTTGATAATTTACCTCGACTTCGTCTCGGTAAAATTATCAAGAACTGGGCCTCGTTGGGATTAAACCACTAGTTGAAAACCTCTTAACTACACATTGATTCCCTTAATAATAGGATCACTTCTGTACTTTAATCCATTGTTCATGTACATTGACATTCCTTTCAAATGTTTAATTCCTTTCCACTGCCACATTCCAACAGAGATTTTATTATCTTGTTTCCCCAGGAAGGAGCCAGGGTCACACTTTAATGGTGTGCCTTTTGAGTCCTTGAATACCACAAGGTGTGATTCACTATGTACACAAATCTACTGTTGATGTGTGTGCATAGAGGTAGCCTCATGATGGGTCTAGTTCTTTGTAAACTTCAATAATTCATTTAAGGATTATCAATAGAATTAGTTTGTACTTGATTGAGTTTAAATAATGATACTGGATTCAATGGTGAGTTTCTTGTTTTGTTCAGAACTTACAAAATTAAATATGATTGTTCTGAAACAATCTATCGGATCAAAAGCCAGCTTTTGTAATTTAAGAAGGAAACAACTTGATTTGACAGCTTGACATGATGCATATCATACTCAATGTGTACACAATAGTGTAACTTAATATTGAGTTTGCAAGTGCTCTGATTAAATGAAAGTGAGACCACGTTTTAGAAAGTGATAATCTCAACTCAAGAATTATATTTACTGCATGAATAATTTGTTAAAACCTGTGTCAATAAAATAGTACACTGTGTATGGAATATAGCAGGCCTACTGACTGTCTGTCTGGAACTTCAAGTAGTTGGAATTATTGAACAGTGATAATGGTTTACAATACACAGCAAAATTAATTAAATAAATTGTACATTACAAGGGCATCATTCTTTAATTGGCAAATATGACAATTGAATTATAAACTAAAGCATAAAATGTTCCTTTGGGCCACTGGAGTGTAAAATTAGCAGCAAACTCTCCATTGTACTGATATTAAATTTCAGCCATATTCCCTCTACAGACACTGCATTATGCATGTCATGAAATCGCTGAAGAAAAATCCATCATACCCACTTGGAAAATTCCTAACCTAGTAAGCCCTGATCTAGTCCGAGAATGGAGAGTATCTGAAATATGACACTAGAGAGATTTGACCTGAAGGCAAGCCATTTTTATTCACCAAAGTGATTCACCTTTTGATTGGGCAATGCAGAAGCAGTTACAGGTTTGTTGATACATTGTAGGAAAGGTTAATTGTTAAGTAAACTAAATGCTTTTTGTTGCTGTTTGGGAAGTAAGAACTGAGGAGGGGACAGGTACATCAAGTAATTAAACCATTTTGTGTTATTTATTCTTACTTTTTAAATTTACGTCATCAGTCTTTAATTAATAGGGAAACTTTGATCAGCGCCCATCACCGCTTTCCATTGAGGCCCTCGGTAAAAAAACAAAAAAATTGTATTCGTTAAAAACATTATTAGACTAACACAGACGTTCATCAACTAAGTTGAATTTCTTTTGCCAACCATATATGATGTATTTTCTGGGATATCAGCGCAGTTGCATAAAAGTAAACATTTCTGCTGAAACTTTTTGCACTTTTTGCTGAAGGAAGTCTTGTTTTGAATTCGTTGTCATATTCCTATGATATGCAAGTACAAAACCATTTAAGGAGTTGAACTTGTGTTAAAAAATCATATACAATACATAATGAAAGATTGTAAATGTGAAGAACAGAATTCCCCTTGATGTGTACCCTTTGAGCTTTGTACTAGTCCTTAATATTCTACACAAATCCAGAAATGGAAATGTGTATGAAAATATGCATGCATTTGTGAACACTGTGAGAATTAAGTTTGGTAGTTTCAATACACAGAGGGAATTTTGATATTGCTCATCAAACAAACTGTATGAGAGTGTTGCGCTTCATTTAATAATGTCTAAAAAATTCAATGTAGAGCGCTCTGATTGACTGATTTTGAAAGTGTTTTTATGTAGACAGTAATGCTTATCATGCGCGAGGTTTTCTTTCAACAACTACCAACCCATAGTCCATTGTAATGTAGTTCAAGGGTTTCTTTTAGAATTCCTAACCCTTGCAGACTTGACAGTAAGCTGGTCAGTAAACATTGTACAGTATACTGTTTCATATAAGAGTTGTGGAGGCAAATGGCCTTCACTGTGTGGTTCACAGTGTACAACACATACAGTGCTTCAATGAACACTTCAAATGTGTTTAGTCAATAAAAACTACTTCAACGAAGGCCCTGGTGTTTTTACTTGCTGATCAGGAAGTACATAACAATGAAGGAAAGCCTTATATGATCTTAAAACACAAACAAACACATCATGTATGTTTTTAACTTGGTGCTACTACATGTTCACCAATGTGAACCATGGATAACCAAGGCTAAAGTCCTGTATAAGAAAAGTGGCAGTTTCATTGATATTTTTGCTAGTCAATGACATCACTAGAACATGTACACTACACTACAGCGGGTAGAAATATTCAATACGTCCAATAACGTTCAATAACGTTAAATTGTATATAAATAAATCTGAAGACCCTTTTGATTTGCTTGGTTTTTTTTTTAGTAAGTAAAATTCATTTCCTGGTTTAGCAGGTACATGTTCATGTCATTGTTGTACATTGAACGATTGTTGTTGATGTTTTTGTTTTATGCCGTATAAAATATTAATTAAAATAGCAATTAATTTAAATGCTGTGTAACAAATTGCAGAAGAGATTTTCAAAGGTAGCTTCAAATGCGAGAATACTTTGAATTTGCCTTGATTTTGTCACCATAAGGAAAAAGCTGAGACTGTTGAAAGTGATGTTTATCAGCAGAGGGTGAAAGTGATGAGTTTTGGGATGTGTAGAAGGTTTTCATCATCTTAGGATACTGTTCTTATCATGGCAGAGATGGATTGAGGTGGAGCCAGCATGTCTTGTCCTACTGAGACACTAGACATCATCACTCTAGCTTGGAACTACTTTGTTGCTTCAACTGTTTCCTGACATTAAAACAACAGTCTCATAACCTGCAGTTCTGACATTGTGACATTTTATATGATGGATTTCAAGAGAACGTTTTGAACCCATTTTGGGTTTTGGAAATATGCAGATGGTTATTAAATCTTGAGAGACATTTCAACTTGAACAAATTACAAATTCCCTCAGTGAGTCTTTTTTGTAGGCAGGCCAATTGATTTTGGACCTTAATGTTCAACAGTAATTGTTTCTTCCAAATGATCTCGTTTAAGACATTTGCCTGGTTGGTTTGATTCAATTAATGATGATTGTTGTTTCTAAATTAAGGTTGCTTGAGACTTGAAACAAGATTAAGGGTCAGTGGATCTATAATCATCACACATTGGTCTCTACAATCAATAAGCAAGATAAACAAACATGCTTCAAGAAAACCACAGACAAAAACTGAAACAAAACACACAGTAAATTAGATTGTTTAAAAACAGAGACATAGCAAATTTAGCACCATGGACTTGAGTTGGCAATTTTATTTACATGTTCATCAATACTCTTGAACATTTAAAAGTTAAAGAATAATGATGAAAATAGCTGTCATGATTGGAACCAAGCAAATTAGGCTAATGTATGCTGTGTAGGTGTTTTTATACCTGAAGATGGAATGACATCCACCATAGGCAGCAAAAGTCTACCGATACTCGACCATCACTCATCTTTGGGGAAAATATAACATTAAGCTTCTGAACAAAATTCTATTTAATCAAAATTACTGCTGAGTTAAGTATTCTGTCACTCATCAAAGAAGAAGAAGAAGGCTATATCCTGACAGTATGTGAAAACTGTGATTCATGATTGGAGTATAGGTTAGTTTCTTATTCCTTGCACACCTCCATCTTATTATTATTGAAGATTCTTTGAATTGTCTCGGTCATCGACAGGAGTTTCCAATCTACTGGGTGAGGGATGGTCGCTTCCAGGTGAGGGATGGTCACTCAACAGTGTGTCATTAGTGGTGGGATAGTAGTAGAGTCATGAACTGTAGAGATGGACAATTTCATCCAATGGTGTAGCCTGGCCTATAAACACTCATCTTGGTCATTATTCAGCTGATTGAAATATTCAGGTTGCCTTGTGAACTGGACAAACCTACTACAGTATTACTACAAAAACTACTTTTATGCGATGTAATGTCTTTCTTCTTTGTTTGAAGCCATGGGTTTATCTTCTGCCTCGATTTAACTACATCTATATTTTATCTTCAGACAAACTTGAATCCTTTTTTGTCCTGCACTATTGTTTGGACCAACAAAACCAAACTGAGGCTGGACAGAATTCAGTCTGGTTTATCTTTCTGAGATGTAAATTACTACAATGTCATGGTGAGTACGAGGAACACGACAAAGATGGCCGCGCAGTCGGTAACAGTCTTTCGTTGTTCAGAATCTCCTTGTCAAGGAAGTGTTGATGACATAGTGTGAGGTTTGCACTCTTGGTTATGTGATTAATGAATCTCATCTGTCTCAGATAATTAACAAATTATTGTAATCTTGAACCTGATCAATATCTGATGCAGGTCATAATCAGTCAACCCTGACTTCTTACTGTTTGGATTACGGGTAGACCATGAAGGAAACTGTATTTAAGATTGCTACCAATGTCTTATAAATAAACACAGTTGAAAACAAAATGCATTCTTGACCAGCTGACAGGATAGAGCAGCAGACATGATTGTTATCAACATGAAGTGTAATTAGTCTTCAGGAACCAGAGAGCTTACCATTCAAAGTAGTACATCAAATATACAGCAAGGTGATTTATGGCTCAGTTGAAAACACTGCTTCTGGATCAGGTTAATTGGGTTTAGGCTTTATTCACTTCGCTAAAAATTTGACTTGTTCATATTTCATTTTGTATGAATAAATGTATGTTGAGGAATGAGTGTTACTGCACAGAAAAAAATTAATCATGTGTATTTAAAAGCTACATCTACTGTATGTATCATCTTCTTACACTACAGTGAAAATAACATTTTTAAAATAAAAATATGACGTGATATAACAATTAGCATAAAGGCTAGATGTGCTGTAATGTATGTATCCTCTTCTTATACAGTAAAATGAACATTTTGATAAAAATTATGGCATATACCATACCACTAATTAACATAAATGCTTAAGAAAAAGATGACTTATTTATTAAAATGTAAACAGTATTGATTGCTTTTACATTTGAGACAATTGAGCCTGGTAATACATTGTTTATTATTATAGAGGTTGAATTTATTATTGATGTTGTATCTGTGACCAGTCATCTGGTGCCTTCCTTGAAACTCTCTCATATTGTTGTAATGACACGCTGTGTGCCTCCATCATTTGCCGCTACATACAAGTATAAGGGATCATCAACCGATCTATATACCTCATCCTGTCATTTGATGGCAATGTTTTTTACAACCAGATACTTGAATCCCTAATGGTGAGTATCAGGTGCTCCAAAATCACACAATTCCAGATGTAGGACTAATGTGTCTTTTTTGTTCTGGACAGTGTCTTTATTTTACAAAAATTTTGAGTATTTTGCTCTTGAATTAAATACATACGGTGAACATTTCATTCAGTCAAAGAGTTCTACATTCATGATTAATTTGGGTTGGTTCCTAGTGTAGTCGTGTATTTTACCGGTTAGTAGTGATTTTTTCCTTGTACGCAAGCGAAGTCCATGTTATTAAGCATTCGTCGCTAACAGTAACACAACTACATGTAGCACATAAATTCAGGGCTTGGGTTCGGTGGTAAGCAGAGCCATGAAATTGGACTTGTATGTGTACTGATTACAAAAAGGTGATGAGTAGTTTTCCTTTAGTGATTCGTAACTCAAGTACTGATTTATCCCCGCATGATTTATCTCATGAAATAAAACTCAAGCAGTACAGAATACCAGCAAGATGAATTAATCAAACAGTGAATCATACCATCCTCTTGAATTAAATACAAGTGTGTACATTTAATCAAGTCAAAGAATTCTACATTCATGATTTATTGGGGTTGGTTCCTAGTGAAGTTGTGTTGTTTTATAGCTCGAAGTAATGCATACCTGTAGATCGCCTTGTTGTTAAAATAAAAGATAGTACAGTAAACATGTATTAAACATAAGGCAGGATCTTCCTAAAAGATATTGTATTTCAAATGACTCCAGCATACATAAATGTAGATTGGAAATTGACCTGGAATTAATTGCAGGGTAAAAAAAGGTCAAAATCCATGGCAATATCCTGGAGTCACGAAAATGTAATGGATACCTGAATATCAAAAACAAAAATGATACAAATGCAGTTTTTTCTAGTCAAGAAAACTGATACTGTTTTTCCTACACGATGATTTTTGTTCTGTGTGTGGGATTGAAACAAGAGTACTATTACTAATTAGAGATTTGTGATTTTACTCCCAACCTTAGACTTGAATGTGAGACTTTGAGGTAAGCAGTTTTCTATATATGAAATGTTTAATAGCTGAACTGTGGCAAAAAGAATTACGGTCAATCAGTAAAGGTGCTCAGAAATACTGTAGAAATAATGTAAATTAACAAAATAGTCAATTAGTACAGTCAAACTTTTCCACAATCACTTATTTCAATCTGAAAACAAAACTACGTTTGTATAATTAAACACTATCTGTAGTAAGGGTGTACAATTGTATAACTAAACACTATCTGTAGTAAGGGTGTACATTTGTATAATTAAACGCTATCTGTAGTAAGGGTGTACATTTGTATAATAAAACACTATCTGTAGTAAGGGTGTACAATTGTACATGACAAAGTAATTGTATTATTTTGTTCAGTCCAACTGAATTCCTTGTTTAATCAGTGTATACATATATCATGCCATTTTCAACTGACTTTCAGTTGTTAACTTTGCTAGCACTGTATACTTGGTACTTTCCCAAGTTCTGTAAAAAAAATCACATGCATTACTCAGGTGGGATTTGAACCCACAACCTTTGCTATTGCCAGAGCAGTGACCTACAACCAGACCACCGAAAAACTGCCTCAAGCCACCGGGCAATCTCAGTGGGTAATAACCAAAATAAATATTTGTTAGATCCCTGACTTCAGTTGGTTCCTCTTATTGTTGATAAAAGTGTTGTAGAAAACTCTACAGAGTTAAATGAGTGTCTTTTCATTATAAACAATGGTTAGTATTGCTACTAACAGTCTGTATATTATTAACTGTAAGTTTATTTGTTTTGCAGGCTTTCTGACCGTACAGACTAACCATTGGACAATCCACATGTGGATTGATTGAACAGTAGCCATCCATTCTGTGGTTTCTTGTCAAAGAGAAGGAGTGAATTGATCAGTAACCATGGCGATACACCATTCACCATCCGTTGGCCTGGAGGATATGGCTAAACTAACAGATCTCAAAGACGATAGTATATTAGAGAATCTAAAGTTACGCTATAAACATGACCAGATTTATGTAAGTTAATATTATAAGACTTCCTACAGTCCCTAATTTTACCTCTCAGTCTCTAGTGTTTGTCTTTGTGAGTTTTGTAATAATAGAGTAAACATTGACCTTGTCTGTTGAAATATTCACATATAAACAGATAATGTAATTGGAAATAAACAAAGCAGTGGTTTCATTGATATATATCAGACTAGTAATCAGAACTTTTCCTGTGAAACAATATTGAAACGTAGACTTGCTTTCAAGCCAGAAAAATAGCACACTCCTTCTTTTGTGTGTTTTTAAAATGGTGATCAACACAGATTTTTCTCCTATGGCCTAACAATGCTTGTTGTGGTCAAGTTCTAAGGTTACATTTGTATCCATTGCCCTCTGCAAGTTGATCAACTAGGATCTATATGGAAATGAAGCCTGTGAGTTGAATTGACTCTGGCACTCGCATTTCAGTCAAGATATTTTACAAATTGAGGCCTTAAGGAATCAAATGAAAGAAGAGAACCTCTCCCCTTGATCAAAAATAAACTATTAAAGGAGAAGATATTTTGGTTTTGATCTTTTAAAGGTACACAATCATGCGCTGTAACACAACTAGGCTAATAACAACAACACATAAACATCATTAAATAATTAAACACCATCACTAGATTGGGATTTTGAAGTACACTGGAAATGGTCACTCTTATTTGTAAACCACAGTTGAAGAAGTTTTTTGGTATGCTGATTGATGAAAGGTGAAAACATTCCTCACGTTCTTAGCTTCTTGCATCAGGTAGAAATTTATTTGTTAATTAACAAAGTAATCTTAAAGTGTTGTGTTTTCTCCTTCAGACTTACATTGGTTCAATCCTTGCCGCCCTCAATCCATACAAGAGTATCCCAAGTAACTATGAGAAAGATGTGATGCTTGCTTACAACAAACGTCATATTGGTGAACTACCGCCACACATCTATGCCATCGCTAATGATTGTTATTACTCCATGTGGAAACGCAATGATAACCAGTGTGTCTTAATTAGGTAAGAACAATTAAAATTGATTAATATATGTAGATACTGGTCATCAACCTTGGGATGTTAAAGTATTGCCATTATCTTGGAGTATGTTATGTAAGTAGCAAGATCAATAGTCCAACATATGCCATACATTTTGATAGACTCAAATAGAAGGCGATACAGCTTCAGCAGTACATCTTGTTTGTACATGCACAATGTAGGTGTACTACAATTTATTCATACACTCTAATGAGTAATTTCCCTTGTATAGAAGGGCGAAACGATCCACTAAATATCTCAATTGCTACTCAAAAATCAGCATTTGCTACTCAATATTAGCATTCAGTGTGCATACAACTTTCCTGTCTAAATATTTTGCTATGAAAAATTGCTGGATGAAATTGTTTCCTGAACTCAATTTATGCCATGTATGTCTGTGACATGAAACAGCAGATTGGAATTGAAGTGCAAGTTGTGTACTGTCCACAAATGCTGTTTCTTTTAGAGTTGTGTATAGGAGACTAAGAAGTTATTACACTGACCCAGAAATCTGCTGGTGTAAGGCAACATTGTAGCTGCCAACAAGTAGCTATGATTAGTTTGTTTGTATCGCTATAATTGGTTTGGGTGTATTGGGTGTGTAATCGATTGAGGCGCCTGACAGTTGACTAGTCCTGTAGAAACATGCAGCTGTTAAAATGTCTGGGTCTAGAAAACACTGCCTGTGGAATATTGTGACTATGAAAGGAATGAAAGAGCAATAATAATAACAGAGTAAAGCATTATGTTCAATTGAATTCCCCAATGGCAACCACAATTGGGTTTTCCCACCCTTTTTGTTTATTTAAGTCAGGAGCCATAGATGTTCATTATGTAGATGTTTGTTGTGGTTTTTATGTTTGGGGTCTCTTTTTGTCAGAGTCTGTAACATTTATGGACATTGTTTGTAAAGTGGTCAGTGTAACTTAATTTTTTTGTAGATGATCAGTGATATAACACATACAACATATTTCCTTTTCATTGAACATTTTGACATTAGGGTCTTACTAATTTTTACATGGGATATTAAAGGGTTTGGGTACTCTTCCACAGATTTAAGGTAAACCTCCACGATTTGAAGATAATTATGGTAGAAAGCTTTCCTTTAAAATATTACCTGCTGAGGTGCTGTAGTTTTTGAGAAAAGAGAAAAACAATGTCACAAAAGTAACTTTGATCTCAGGGGATGAAAATTATTTGATCAGTACATGTACAATGTATTAACCTTACTCTCTTGAAAATATTGCTCTGTGATTTTCACACTTAAAAAACTTGGCAACTAATGATGCTGATACTTCTACATTACACAATAATCTTCATTCACATTGAGTAGGGATTCATCTTATGGCCAAAATCTTGCTCTACAAAAGGTTTTAAAAACCCTTTCAGCAACCCTTTTGAGTTTTTAACAGTAATATCTTCTTAATATTCCTCCTCAGTGGTGAGAGTGGAGCAGGTAAGACAGAGAGTACAAAATTCATCTTGAACTTTCTATCTGAGATGAGTCAAGCATCAGCTCAAGCATCAGGCCCAGTAAATACTGGATCAAAGCTACGAGTGGAGGATGCCATACTTAAGAGCAGGTAGGTTCAGTTACTCTACATATTGTGTTTCCTTTTGGTCAATTGCTACTTGGATATTTAAAGGTACTGGACATTATTGGTAAATACTCAACCTGTAACTTACCTGTAACAATCAATGGAGAGCTGTTGATAGTATAAAACATTGTGAGAAACGACTCCCTCTGAAGTAACATAGTTTTACTATTGGTAAATACTCAACCTGTAACTTACCTGTATCAATCAATGGAGAGCTGTTGATAGTATAAAACATTATGAGAAACGACTCCCTCTGAAGTAACATAGTTTTACTATTGGTAAATACTCAACCTGTAACTTACCTGTATCAATCAATGGAGAGCTGTTGATAGTATAAAACATTGTGAGAAACGACTCCCTCTGAAGTAACATAGTTTTACTATTGGTAAATACTCAACCTGTAACTTACCTGTATCAATCAATGGAGAGCTGTTGATAGTATAAAACATTGTGAGAAACGACTCCCTCTGAAGTAACATAGTTTTACTATTGGTAAATACTCAACCTGTAACTTACCTGTATCAATCAATGGAGAGCTGTTGATAGTATAAAACATTGTGAGAAACGACTCCCTCTGAAGTAACATAGTTTTTTGAGAAAGAGGTGATTTATTACTCAAGTATTTGAATCTTATTAAAGACTTTAAAGCCTGAAGCCCTTTTCAGGCATCTAAAAGTGCACAAATTCGTGCAACAATTTTTTTTTATTTCATTATTTTCTTACAAATTGAATGACCAATTGAGCCAAAATTTTAACATGTTTGTTATTTTATGCATATGTTAGGATACACCACTTGAGAATACTGGTCTTTGACAGTTAGCAAATGTGTCAAGTGCCTTTAAAGCCATTGGACACTTTCAGAACAGAAAAAAAAAAAAGTTCACAGATTTTACAAATAACTTACAGGGTTTACAGAAGGTAATGGTGAAAGACTTCTCTTGAAATATTATTCCATGAAATGCTTTACTTTTTTAGAAAACATTAAAACATTTATCAATTCTCGTTATCGAGAATTACGGATTTATTTTAAACACAAGTCATGAAACGGCGAAACGTGCCGAAACAAGGGTAGGTTTTCCTGTTATTTTCTCCCGACTCCGATGACCGATTGAGCCTAAATTTTCACAGGTTTGTTATTTTATATAGAAGTTGTGATACACGAAGTGTGGGCATTTGGACAATACTGTTTACCGAAAGTGTCCAATGGCTTTAACCGATGTTTGTCATAAAACCTCGCTCATTTCCTTGTTGGTGAGGAAATATTAAAATAGTCTGTCTATTTGTAATTGGCATGAATAATCACCTGCTGGAAACACATTTTCCTGTTTTTGTGTTTCGTGTGTTCAACAAACACCAATTTTAAATCTACAGCTTATATAGCTTTACATTTGATTGTTTTTGTTTTAATAAAAATAGAATACAAATCCATGGAAGAGAGTGTGAACAACCCTTTACAAATTGAATTAGTTAAGCCATGGAAATTCACTTTCTCATTTCTAGAAGTGTGTGTATGTTTCACTATTTTGGGATTGTCTTTATTTTCTGCAGTCCTATCATGGAGTCCTTCGGTAATGCTAAGACTGTGTACAACAACAACTCCAGTCGCTTTGGCAAGTTTATCCAGCTACAGTTTACCAGTGAAGGCAGTATACAAGGAGGCAGGATACAAGACTGTATCCTTTTTCACTCATTGCACAAAACCCATAACTTGCTTTGTAGTCTGGTTTTCAAATAGTGGATAGATTATCATTTGTCAGTCTTTATGCTGTTACCACAAACTTGTTGAATTTATTTGTTGTCGGTAAAATTGTAAAGGTTGAGTACATTTTGGCTTATCAATGATCAGTGTTGGAGAATTCTTTTTGAAATTCTGAAAAAGGTATGCTTAAAACACAATAGTTTTAGTAAATTTTGAGTGCTTTCCTTAACAACTGTTTCCACCATTCATAGATCTTCTTGAAAAGGTACGAAACTAAAACAAATTCATTCTATTCGATCAAATTACAACAATTAAACGCCATTGGATCTAAATTATAAATTACTTTGGGGAAAATAAATTAATTTAAAAAAATGTTTAAAAAAATTCTAGAATAGTGATTTTGTTGTTTCAACAACAGTTGTCTGTATTTAAAATAACATTTGATTCACAATATCACAATAATATCACAATAATCATAACATTTGTTGCTATTATTATTATTTGTAAATCTCAGAATCGTGTAGTAGGACAGAACCCGAATGAGCGTAACTATCACATCTTCTATTGTTTGCTAGCAGGGATTTCAGATGAATATAAAGGTGAATATCAAAGATTCAATCATACATTGTATTAAACAGATTTAAAAAGTATTTATAATGTATAACTCTTTCAACGGGGGATTTTAAATAACGAACTAGATGAATTATGAATAGTGTTACAACATCCATATAGCCTCCTGTGAAGGGTGAACCCTGTTTCAACCCCAGGAGGATATGTGGCAACATCTCCCTTGTGACAGTTGATTTGGGTTGATACCCCAAATCAGTTCGTGTAGCCATCACCTTGAAGTGGCTGTCCAGCCTTATGTTGTAAGTAGATCTCTCATAAAAAAAGGGGGAAAAAAGGAAAAAAAAAAGAGTAATGTGAGAAATGTAAACCCTATGGGAGTTATCTTTGAAAGGTATATCTACCTACCTATAAACAAATGGTCTGAAATATCATTGAGATAAACAAAGGTATCAAGTAACTGTTTTGTATGAACACTTTCCTTTTCAGAGAGGCTGTATTTGAGTGAAGCAAGCAGTTACCATTACCTGAACCAGAGTGGTTGTATATCAGATCCAACCATTGATGATAAGGGAAACTTTCAAGCAGTTCAAGTAAGTTTACTTTTCCATCTTTTGTAATCTGTTAAAGGGTTCAGGGATGAGAAATTTCGGACCTTCTTCTGAATTCAAACTGGTTAAAGTCTACCTGATAAACAAAAATGTATATTTTTTCAAATAATATAAGCCAGGCTCTTTGATCTATTTCTTCTAGTGCTAACGCTCATTTTCCAAAAAGCTCCCTGGAATCTATACCACCAAGGGTTGGGAAAAGGTTGAATTTCCATCATTTTAATGTACCTCCTAAGAACTGGATCTCAGTTTTTTGTTTTTAAGTTTTGTTGTTTGTTTTAACTTGCTTTAAATTTATCGATAAGGAATTATGAAATTATTTTGTCCACTTTTTAAAGAGATGTTTCATCAAACCTTTATTGATGTAGGAAGCGTTGGGCGTGATGAAGTTCACTCAAGAACAAATCCATGATGTTTTCTGTTTGTTGTCTGCCATCTTAACTCTTGGTAACGTTCAGTTCATCACAGCGGGTGGTGCTCAAGTAAAAGACATGCAGCGTGAGTAGTCAATACTGCTTAAGAACAAACTGTAAAGCATATATAGTTGTGCTAACTGTATCTTGGGTCTGTCATTCATCAGATACTGTGTAAAAAGTCTATAAAATGTTTGAATCAGAACTTACCAAGCATTAAAAGTATTTGTTCTAACAATATTTTTGGTATGAGTCATTCATTAGATACTGTTATCTGTGTATTGTCTATTAGAAGGATAAAATCAGAATTCTCTGCTAAGCATGAAGACTTTGTGCTAAACTCTATTATTTTTTGGTCTGTCATCAGATAATCTGCATCTTAAGTCTTTAGAAAGTTAGATTCAGGAATTTGTGCTAACTCTTTTTTGGGTCTGTCATTCGTTAGATAATCCACATTAAGCATATAGAATGGTTGATTCAGGACTAACTGCTAAGTATATAGTTGTGCTAACTGTATTTCAGCATCAGTAGTTTAACTCTCTTACATTATTGTCATACAGCAATTCAGATAGTAGCTTCACTGCTGAATATTGATGAGTACCAGTTGTGTGACTCTCTGACTCAAACGACACGAACTTTACGTGGAGAACTGATTAGCACCCCACTAGATGTTGATCAGGTAGGAAATCAACAAGTTTATAAGGTTCTCAATATTATCTTTCACATAATAGAGAAATAAAAATTAAAAAAAGGTTTCCATGCTGCAAGACTCCTGAATATAAAGGTATGCTGTTTTGCCCTTCCCGAATGTGTACAAAAATGTAAACAACATAGCCCCTTTTATCATTTTCCGTTCTGTAGACCTAATATAAACGTGATTTTGCCCACTTAAACTAAATAATTGTCACTCTTGTTGGATTCTCATTTGCAATGAAACACAGGCCTTTATAAACCATGTTGTTATTATAAACCAGAAGGGCTTGAATTGTTGACAAAATAAGAAAGTTGTTATGTCTAGGTCCTACCTGTTGTTTTAGTTCAATGTGGGAAAATGTAGAGGGTATTCACCTTAACCTAAAAATATTTTTTTTTTTTCTCTTGCATTGATTACTGCACTGTTAGATTATTAATTTATCTCTTTGTTGTTCATGGCTTGTCTAGAAATAATTTCACAGCTTTATAGGTTTCTCTCAGAGCCACTTGTTTTTTCCTCCTTTTGTGCCTCTAGGCTTTGAATTCTCGTGACTCGTTGGCCATGAATCTTTATGGTCGCTGCTTCAAGTGGATCATTCAGCGCATCAATAGTTGCATCAAGGGAAAAGAGTTCTTTCGCTCAGTTGGTGTCTTGGACATCTTTGGCTTTGAGAATTTCACGGTGAGAGATTGGTTGGTTTGGGAAAACACAGTTTGTAAGACATTTAGGATAACTTGAGACGTGTGGAGTTTCTGAGACAGATCTGTCCTGAATCTGCTTTTACGATCGCAATACTGGGTAGACTTTTAAAAAATTTGGGTTTGAACAAAGAAATATTGACCAGAGTGTGGTTTGAACCAATGACCCCCTGATTAACATACCAGCGCTCTACCAAATGAGCTATCCAGCCTTATGTTAGCGGTCATCCTATTAATCAACATCTTTGTGTGGGGTGCCACTCAGAAGCAATATTACCATTAACTGCCATGAAGCAAGGGATCACACCCTAATTTACGATACAAACCCAAATTGTGGTATTTTCTTCTTCTTATTATTATTAATAAGCATTTAGGTACGCTATTCATGGTAAAACCATATCACAGCGTTTACAAAAAACAATAAATTAAACATTATACAAACAAACAATAATAGAACAAAAAAAAAATCAATTAGGAAAGAGGTAGGTTTTGAGAATACATTCACTGTTTCAGCAGATTTAATATAGGAGGGAAGTTCATTCCACTCTTTAGCTGCTGAAACAGTGAATGTTCGATCTCCCGCCTTACTATGAGTCATGGGAAAAGTAAGGCGAAATGGATCTGCATTGGAGCGAAGATTTGTATGCAAAGGTCGATACAACTGAATACATTCATTAAAATACACTGGTGCCTGATTGTGAAAGAATTTGTAAACGAATAAAAGAATCTTAAATACAATCCTCTGTTTAATTGGTAACCAATGAAGCGATTCTTCAATTTCTAATGTTGTAGGTGAATCGTTTTGAGCAGTTCAACATCAACTTTGCAAATGAGAAACTTCAGGAGTATTTCAATAAACACATCTTCTCATTAGAGCAGCATGAATATAATACAGAAGGATTGGAATGGGTAGATATTGACTGGCAGGATAATGGAGAGTGCTTGGATCTTGTTGAGAGGG
This sequence comes from Asterias rubens, assembly GCF_902459465.1. Taxonomy (NCBI): domain Eukaryota; kingdom Metazoa; phylum Echinodermata; class Asteroidea; order Forcipulatida; family Asteriidae; genus Asterias; species Asterias rubens. The sequence goes on along the minus strand of NC_047076.1, from coordinate 54,942 downwards.
TAAGTTAGATATAAAGTTGAGGTAGTATTTATTAGTTCCTCAAGAAGGGAGAGGGTTAGTTGAATATGAGTGGATTAAGCAGGGAGAGTTTGATATAAAATCATGGATGTTAGTTGTTTAAAGTGAAGGTATACATTTGGTAATCCTTCTTGAAATTAATGGCAATTAAACTGTTGGTTAGAAGCCTACAGCAGCTTTCAAAAGTAAAGAGAATTTTGAGAAACATTTCATTTCAAAGTAATGTGGTTATGTAAAAAGACATCAATTTTTATCCCCCAAAATTTAAATCTGAGACTCCGATTGTGTGTTCCTATTGGGGATTAGTCTTCCTGCATGGACATATTCACTCAGGACTTTCGGCAATATCTCAAAATAAAATGTTGGATAAAAACTCTGTGTTGTTTTTGGTGTTAGTAGAGGGTTGCATTGTTTGATTGTCCTACTCTTGAGTAGCAAAATGAGAATGTGATTAAATCTGTGTTGCATGTACATTTTATTTGGTAAAGAAATTTATGTTAAATTGATGTTAATAATTTATGATAATTGATTTTTCTGATTAGAAACTTGGTATTTTGGCACTCATCAATGAGGAGAGTCGCTTTCCTAAAGGTACAGATGAATCCATGTTGGACAAATTACACAGCAATCATGCGGTAAGTACAGTGGCCAAGGATTATAAACTTAACTTTAGCAAGTTTGGATCAATGATTAAATACCTCTATGATTTGAGGCATTGCATGGTGAGGTATCAATATATAGTTGGTTTGCGGTAACAACATGTGTGTATCTGCTTGATGAAATACCTTTTACGATTTGTTGTAAACATTTTCCCTCTGCAGAAGAACGCTTTCTACATCAAGCCCAAAGTAGCTGATGGGAGGTTTGGGATCCGTCACTATGCAGGGGAAGTCTTCTATGAAACCAAAGGATTCCTTGACAAGAACAGAGACACATTCAGAGATGACATCCTTGAAGTACTCAAGGAAAGCAGGTACTATTGAGTTTTATTGATACCTGGCCCTAAAACCAGACACATTCAGAGATGACATCCTTGAAGTACTCAAGGAAAGCAGGTACTATTGAGTTTTATTGATACCTGGCCCTAAAACCAGACACATTCAGAGATGATATCCTTGAAGTACTCAAGGAAAGCAGGTACTATTGAGTTTTATTGATACCTGGCCCTAAAACCAGACACATTCAGAGATGATATCCTTGAAGTACTCAAGGAAAGCAGGTACTATTGAGTTTTATTGATACCTGGCCCTAAAACCAGACACATTCAGAGATGATATCCTTGAAGTACTCAAGGAAAGCAGGTACTATTGAGTTTTATTGATACCTGGCCCTAACACCAGACACATTCAGAGATGATATCCTTGAAGTACTCAAGGAAAGTAGGTACTATTGAGTTTTATTGATACCTGGCCCTAAAACCAGACACATTCAGAGATGATATCCTTGAAGTACTCAAGGAAAGCAGGTACTATTGAGTTTTATTGATACCTGGCCCTAAAACCAGACACATTCAGAGATTATATCCTTGAAGTACTCAAGGAAAGCAGGTACTATTGAGTTTTATTGATACCTGGCCCTAAAACCAGACACATTCAGAGATGATATCCTTGAAGAACTCAAGGAAAGCAGGTACTATTGAGTTTTATTGATACCTGGCCCTAAAACCAGACACATTCAGAGATGATATCCTTGAAGTACTCAAGGAAAGCAGGTACTATTGAGTTTTATTGATACCTGGCCCTAAAACCAGACACATTCAGAGATGATATCCTTGAAGTACTCAAGGAAAGCAGGTACTATTGAGTTTTATTGATACCTGGCCCTAAAACCAGACACATTCAGAGATGATATCCTTGAAGTACTCAAGGAAAGCAGGTACTATTGAGTTTTATTGATACCTGGCCCTAAAACCAGACACATTCAGAGATGATATCCTTGAAGTACTCAAGGAAAGCAGGTACTATTGAGTTTTATTGATACCTGGCCCTAAAACCAGACACATTCAGAGATGATATCCTTGAAGTACTCAAGGAAAGCAGGTACTATTGAGTTTTATTGATACCTGGCCCTAACACCAGACACATTCAGAGATGATATCCTTGAAGTACTCAAGGAAAGTAGGTACTATTGAGTTTTATTGATACCTGGCCCTAAAACCAGACACATTCAGAGATGATATCCTTGAAGTACTCAAGGAAAGCAGGTACTATTGAGTTTTATTGATACCTGGCCCTAAAACCAGACACATTCAGAGATGATATCCTTGAAGTACTCAAGGAAAGCAGGTACTATTGAGTTTTATTGATACCTGGCCCTAAAACCAGACACATTCAGAGATGATATCCTTGAAGAACTCAAGGAAAGCAGGTACTATTGAGTTTTATTGATACCTGGCCCTAAAACCAGACACATTCAGAGATGATATCCTTGAAGTACTCAAGGAAAGCAGGTACTATTGAGTTTTATTGATACCTGGCCCTAAAACCAGACACATTCAGAGATGATATCCTTGAAGTACTCAAGGAAAGCAGGTACTATTGAGTTTTATTGATACCTGGCCCTAAAACCAGACACATTCAAAAAAGATAATATCCTTGAAGTACTCAAGGAAAGCAGGTACTATTGAGTTTTATTGATACCTGGCCCTAAAACCAGACACATTCAGAGATGATATCCTTGAAGTACTCAAGGAAAGCAGGTACTATTGAGTTTTATTGATACCTGGCCCTAACACCAGACACATTCAGAGATGATATCCTTGAAGTACTCAAGGAAAGCAGGTACTATTGAGTTTTATTGATACCTGGCCCTAACACCAGACACATTCAGAGATGATATCCTTGAAGTACTCAAGGAAAGCAGGTACTATTGAGTTTTATTGATACCTGGCCCTAAAACCAGACACATTCAGAGATGATATCCTTGAAGTACTCAAGGAAAGCAGGTACTATTGAGTTTTATTGATACCTGGCCCTAAAACCAGACACATTCAGAGATGATATCCTTGAAGTACTCAAGGAAAGCAGGTACTATTGAGTTTTATTGATACCTGGCCCTAAAACCAGACACATTCAGAGATGATATCCTTGAAGTACTCAAGGAAAGCAGGTACTATTGAGTTTTATTGATACCTGGCCCTAAAACCAGACACATTCAGAGATGATATCCTTGAAGTACTCAAGGAAAGCAGGTACTATTGAGTTTTATTGATACCTGGCCCTAAAACCAGACACATTCAGAGATGATATCCTTGAAGTACTCAAGGAAAGCAGGTACTATTGAGTTTTATTGATACCTGGCCCTAAAACCAGACACATTCAGAGATGATATCCTTGAAGTACTCAAGGAAAGTAGGTACTATTGAGTTTTATTGATACCTGGCCCTAAAACCAGACACATTCAGAGATGATATCCTTGAAGTACTCAAGGAAAGCAGGTACTATTGAGTTTTATTGATACCTGGCCCTAAAACCAGACACATTCAGAGATGATATCCTTGAAGTACTCAAGGAAAGCAGGTACTATTGAGTTTTATTGATACCTGGCCCTAAAACCAGACACATTCAGAGATGATATCCTTGAAGTACTCAAGGAAAGCAGGTACTATTGAGTTTTATTGATACCTGGCCCTAAAACCAGACACATTCAGAGATGATATCCTTGAAGTACTCAAGGAAAGCAGGTACTATTGAGTTTTATTGATACCTGGCCCTAAAACCAGACACATTCAGAGATGATATCCTTGAAGTACTCAAGGAAAGCAGGTACTATTGAGTTTTATTGATACCTGGCCCTAAAACCAGACACATTCAGAGATGATATCCTTGAAGTACTCAAGGAAAGCAGGTACTATTGAGTTTTATTGATACCTGGCCCTAACACCAGACACATTCAGAGATGATATCCTTGAAGTACTCAAGGAAAGCAGGTACTATTGAGTTTTATTGATACCTGGCCCTAAAACCAGACACATTCAGAGATGACATCCTTGAAGTACTCAAGGAAAGCAGGTACTATTGAGTTTTATTGATACCTGGCCCTAAAACCAGACACATTCAGAGATGATATCCTTGAAGTACTCAAGGAAAGCAGGTACTATTGAGTTTTATTGATACCTGGCCCTAAAACCAGACACATTCAGAGATGATATCCTTGAAGTACTCAAGGAAAGCAGGTACTATTGAGTTTTATTGATACCTGGCCCTAAAACCAGACACATTCAGAGATGACATCCTTGAAGTACTCAAGGAAAGTAGGTACTATTGAGTTTTATTGATACCTGCCCTTAAAACATGGAATACGTTGGAAATAGCCTTGTGTTTCTTTCAAGTACTGATTAAAGCGAAACTTAAAGTTTGTTTCTTGTGTGTTTGTAGGTCTGACTTTATCTATGATTTGTTTGAGACAATGTTAGCATCCAAAGCAGCGTCTGGAGACAAGACTATGAGGAAGAAACCAACAGTCAGCTCACAGTTTCAGGTACATAAAAAATAATATCAAAACTTAAACAAAGTTAATCCCAATACAAGCCCCAACATTTTAAAGAAGCAGCGTCTGGAGACAAGACTATGAGGAAGAAGCCAACAGTCAGCTCACAGTTTCAGGTACATAAACAAAGTTAATCCAAATAGAAACCCCAACACTTTAAAGTATTTGGAGTCCTGTTTGTAACTTTAGTTTGAATTTATCTCTTTGCAGGAATCGCTTCATTCTCTGATGTCTACACTAAACACATGCAATCCATACTTTGTACGATGTGTCAAACCCAATGCTCAAAAAGTAAGTTTTCACCATTTTCATACACCTAAGAAACTGTTTTTAATAATTAATTTTTCATATCACAAAAATGTTATTGATTTTAAAAATTTCAGTTCTGATATATTATTTGCACAGAAAGTTCGCTGCAGTGCCATGAATTATATTTCTAAATAATCTCACTTTATGAACCTTTATGAACTGATCTGTCTGTTTCTTCTTAAGGCACCATCTCAATTTGACTCATCACTTGTTGTGAATCAACTACGCTACTCTGGAATGCTAGAAACTGTGAAGATTAGGAAGGCTGGCTTCCCAGTCCGGCGGCAGTTTGAGGAGTTCATCAAGAGATACAAAGCCATCATTCTTAAGGAGGATCTTTCTAAAGAGGCAGCTCAGCTATGCAGTCTCCTTCTTATTAGGTTTGATGATAAGAAAGTAAAGTGGCAAATGGGAAAGTCCAAAGTCTTCATGAAGGAAAATCTAGAGAGTCAACTTGAAACTGAACTGAAGAAGGAACTTGGAGTGTTGGCGAGTAAGATCAAAGCTTGTATCAAAGGCTTTATTGTAAGGTAAGGATACAGTAGAGAAAACTAACACACCTACTAAAAGAGTCTCTCAAGTGGGTGGCAAGTAGTAATCTAAGCTTTTGGGTTGTTTTTTTTTCTTTATCTTGTAGGAAGCAATACAAGAAGACCATGGCACAGATAGTCATTGTACAGAAGACAATAAGAGTAAGTAATAATAATAATAATGATAATAATAGTGGCAATTTATAATGCGCCATAACTGTCTAAAATACACTACCGGTGCAGGCAAGATGTAGAAGCAAGATTGCAAAGAGTTACATAGTTAAGCACAAACATAAGTTTTCAAATGGGTTTTGAAGCTGGAATAAGTAGTGACTTGTCTCCAAGTTGTCTCAGATGAAGAGATGGTTTGATTAATCATGAATAATTCATACCTACCTCTAGAATTATTTAAAGAAAGCTGATGTTATTTGACTCTTGAATTTCACTTTTATTTATAGAAATAATTTTACAAAAACTGTTTTTGTTTAGATGCATCAATGTAGAAGATCATTCTTGAATGTACGACGCGCTGTGATTGTCTTCCAAAAGTATGAGAGAGCTCGTGTTGCACGGAAAATCTTGAGAAACTTGAAGGAAGAGAAACGGAAGGAGGAAGAGCGACTGAGGGAAGAGCAGAGACAGAGAGAAGAACAAGAAAGGAGGTACTTATCTACAGGCATTACATTCTAACTACTTTAAGCTGTTTTATGATTTCTTCTTAATCTGAATTTATTTGATTAATTAGGCCTGAAAAGGTCTTTTACTGCTTGCACCATGTGCATCTGCATCTGCATCTGCATCTGTCAGTTACTGTACAAATGCCTGTTGTGGCTATCCCGTACAGAACGCGCGATGCAAGGAGGCGGTACACACTAATTTTTGTTACATGTATGTAGATCAGCCAACTCAATTTTAAGTAGGAGATCCTTGAATTTATCCAGAGTTGGTGCACCGCGGATCGACTCGGGTAGTAAGTTCCAGGCAGGAAGGGTTTTAGGGTACAGTGACTTTTGGTAACAGTTCTTACTTGCAGAGATGTGCTTATACATTTTCCACTACTTGTTTCTGGTCTTGGTTGGTTGGTGCTGATGCGATGATGAGTGATGTTGCTAGGTATGAGGCCATGGGTTTCCTTGTAAATGAGTTGAAGATGAGCTCTAGAACGTCTGGATTCAAGGGTATCCCACTCCAGTTGAGTAAGCATTTCGGTAACGCTGGATTGGGGGCTGAAGTCATTGGAAACAAATCTTGCAGCACGTCTTTGGACCTTTTTAATGGTGTCTATGTTTGATTGATGGTGTGGATCCCAGATTGTGTGGCAATATTCCACGAGTGGAAAAACCAAAGCAGAATACGCTGTGGACTTGGTTGACCTATCACAGCAAGACAGGTTCCTTCTGAGTAGGCTCAGAGTTATATTTGCTTTAGTTGAGATTTGGTTGATGTGTTTATTCCAGGACATGTCAGATGAGAGTTCCACACCAAGGTAGGGGTGGCTTTTCACTTCTTGGAGGATGTGGTCGCCCATGGTGTACTGGTTTAAGATAGGTTTCCTTTTGTGTGTAACTCTCATGACGAAACATTTTGTTGTATTGAATCCCATTTGCCAGCTAGACTCCCAATCTTTAAGGCTGTTGATGTCTTTTTGGAGAGATTCGGTATCTTGCTTACTGTTGACTTCTCAAAAAGTATGCAATCGTCAGCAAATAGCCTCACCTTGTTTGATAGGTTGGTTGGTAAATCGTTAATGTAGACTAGGAAAAGTAGGGGCCCCCAACACTGTGCCCTGAGGAACACCTGAAGCCACAGGAGACTGATCTGATGACTCCCCATCAACCACTACCCTCTGATGACGTTGGGTAAGAAAACTGTCAATCCATGAAAGGATGTTATTTCGTATTCCGTTGTGGTGGAGCTTTGCTAGAAGGCGTTGGTGAGGGACGATGTCGAAAGCCTTGCTAAAATCCATGATTACAAGATCCGCCTGGCTTCTTCTGTCGAGGATCTTCTGCAGGTCATCCACAAGTACAGATAGCTGAGTTTCGCAGGATCTCCCTTTAAGAAAGCCGTGTTGTTGGTCGGCAAGTATATCAAACTTCTCAAAATACTTCATAATGTGACCATGGATGATGTGTTCCAACAACTTACAGATGATCGATGTTAAGGACACGGGCCGGTAGTTTGATGGTTCGGTTTTGTCGTTTTTCTTGTAAATGGGAGTTATATTAGCGTAGCGCCAGTCCAAAGGAAGAGAACCTGTTGATATTGACTTCTGGAACAGCTTCTGTAGGATCGGAGCTATACTGTGGGAGCAGTTCTTTAGAACTCGTGCGGTTAAACCGTCTGGACCAGGAGCTTTGTGAATTTTAAGATTATTAAGCAGTTTAAAGACCCCCTCTGTAGTGATGATTATGTTGGTGATATCTGGAACATTACTGGGTCCCAGGTCTGGAATATTGTCGGTATCTTCTCTTGTAAACACTGAACAAAACTGACGGTTTAGTGCCTCAGCCTTGTCTTTTGCCCCAGAGAGAGTTTCACCTTCAACATTAAGGGGTGAAACTCCTGATGCCTTTTTTCTCTTAGACTTAATGAAGTTCCAGAAGGGTTTAGTGTTGTCCGATTTCAGGCTTCCTCCGATGATATCCCTGATGTAGGTTTTATAAGATTTTCTGATTTTCCTGTCTATATTTCTGCGTAACTGACGAAACTCAGACTTGTGGGATGCATTACCCCATTTCCGGACTTTGTGGTAGATTCTCTGTTTTCTCCTAATATCTCTTTTAATAGAGCCATTCACCCAAGGAAAGGAGAAGCGACTAGAACTAAACTTCCATAGTATATTTCTGTCCATGGAGTTAGAAAGAGCTTCCTTGAAATCATCATACAAGTTGTGAATGGTGCGAGTGTCTAGTATGTTCGTAGACAAAGAACTGTTAAATTGATTCATGTCTGAGTTGATGTTCTCAAAGTTGGCTTTGTTGTATAAGAATATCTTCCTTTTGGGCGGTCTGATCACTTTTGGTCTGAGCAAAGCACTGATGATAACCATGTCGTGATCACTAATGTAGTAGTTGTAGTATCCCCAATGAAAGAGTCCAGTAACTGATCGAGAGCACTGAAACTATTAGTCAAGTCAAGACCCCCAAAACTTGCAAAAAATGTTGTAGAAAAATTTGGTAGACCACAGTTGCAACATGTCCGGGAATATGACTGATGTTTAGCTAGTGTAGAATAAATATGGTCGTTCATATCGAGACAGGCAGCATGAAACCAACCGGAACATTGGTCGCATTCGATGGCTTTCTGCCCCCACTTAGCAGCTTTACTACAAATTTGACGCGGGTATTTTGGACCCCGTCGACCGGGCCCTGGGTTAATTTCGATGTCACCAGCCAGTAGAGCAGTAAGAAGCATCTGAATGTTAAATCTGTTTCTGGTAACTTAGTGTATTCAACAGTTTAGGTCTAGTTTTCCCAATGGAAAAATGGAACGAACTCACCGGGTTTACTTTGTTGAAGTTGCCGCTCAGTGGTGCAGTCCAGTGGTCCATGGAGAACGAAGGTTGTTCAACAATACTGAGTTGTACCGGGGTAAAAATCTTCAATGTCCCAAAAATCACAATTCCAAGCAGAGAAATCCATGATTTGCATGGAGAATCCAACACCATAATGAAGAATGTTTTAAGACCGTGGGGTCAAGCCGATGTAGCTAAAGTTGAACATGAAGGTAAAAGTCAGGTTAAAATCCAAGATGGCGATCACTATAACAATACATGTAGCAAAACATATCCTAAACCAAAAAAAAATCAGTCGAAAAAGCAGCAAAAGGAAACGAAAACGATTTTAAAAGTAGACTAGTTAAAAACATGACGAGATAAGTAAACACTGAAAGTCAATATAAACGACGGATGGCTGGAAAATAAAGTGATAAAAACAGATTAAAAACTGCGACGACGCAGAGCTAAAATAAACACGTCCGACTCCTTGCAACGCGCCCTCTACGCCCTCTATATTGTATACAATGTATGTCGGCTCTTGTATTCTATAAAATGTTCATACTTAAAATGGCCAAATATACCTAATTCTTGGGGGTTTATGACTTCTTTCTTTTAAGACTACAGGAATTTACTGTTTTCCTAACTGCTAAATTTTTTAACGTATCCTAATTTTGTTTGCATGCAGAGAACTTGAGCGATTGAAAGCAGAGGCAAAATTGCGGGAACTGGAAGAATTGACAAGGAAGGTATGTACAGCAAAAAGCAAGAAAAGGAAACAATTTGTGTTGAGTGTTTAGATAAGAAAATGAATGCATTATTTGATTACTTATTTACAGCTTGAAGAAGAGGCAAGACAAAGACAAGAAGAAGAAGAAGCTCAGAAGAGGTTAGAGGAGGAACAGAGATTGGCTGACCTAGAAAAGGTTCGGCAACTTGAGATTGCTAGGAAGCAAGAGGAGGAAGAGGCAAAGAGGAAGGTAAGTCTACAATGAGTCCTGTAAGCATAAAAGACTAGCTAAGCAAACTGCTTAGCAGCCAAATTTTAATCAAGTTTACACTTTTGGAACTGGTGCCCCACTCATTTTTTGCTAAGCAGTTTTTTTCTGCTTACAGCTTTATGAAATTTGGCCCAGGTCCTACTCTAGATTCAATATGTATGAGACTCATTTACTTAACAAGTTAACTCTTATTTAAATGGTTTACTTGTGAGACTAGTTTTGACTTTAGAATCAAACAATGCATTTATAACATTCAACGTGAGAAGATACAACCACAAACTTGACATCCTTAATTTCTCCTTAATCAGGCTAATGAGCTGCGGATTAAGCTTGAAGAGGATGCTCAGAAGCTTGCTGAGGAACAAGAAAGACTGAAAATTGAAGACGAGGAACGCCAACTCCTTGAAGAAGTTGAGAAGCGTCAGCAAGAGTTGGATCGGTTACGATCTGAACAACTTGAAAGAGCAGAGAGACAAATCATGCATGAGTTTGATCACTCACTTGCACAGGTGTGTGTGTTTACCTGTTTCACACTCTTTCACACTCTTTGACACTCTTTTGCCTTTCTTCAAGAAAATGTAAAAGCAGTGACTTCAAGGTTTTTCATCTAGATGGTCTTATTATTCCATAGTGGGATAAACTTTCTTATGATTGTGTTCTTTCTTTCCCAGCTTTGTCTTCACCCCCCCCCCCCTCTTCCCTTGATCCATCAATCACGATGATTACTTACTACCTATCAATTTAACCCAATTGTATTGTCTGGACTAGAAGCCTGGATGATCATTTTGCCCCTCCATGTCCCAAGCTTACCAAGTTCATTAGTTTCATTTAGTATATGAATATTAACATCATTTTATATTACTCCTGCTATCTTTACGCTGCGTAGCTCGCGGCTCAGGAGTCACATGACTTTTATTCTTCTTTGGAGCAGGTACGTTGGGCAATTAACTGTTTTGTCTTGCTATTAACACTAATTGTAACCTTCTAGCTGTGCAATAATCTCTGCTGAGTTAAAGTGCACAGCTTACTTAAGAAACAATTTGGCCTGGACATGTTTACCATTGCTAGAAGACATGCAGTAAGCCATGACCCATGCGTGGAACTAAATTTCAATACTCACAATTATTATTTCTTGCAAGTTTCAAGTGAAGTTCTCTCTTTGATTTCATAATGTAATCCTGAAATGCTTTGTGCATTTCTGAAATAGTTAAGGTTTTTCATTCTTGTCCAGCTCCTAGATGTATGCTCTGTCGGCCCTAATAGCTTTATTTTTTATCTGACTGTTTTGGGATGCGTTGAAAGAGTTTTTACTAAGCACTGAGTATGTCATGTTTGAAAAAAATTGTCAAAACTGCCAATGATTGCGAATGAATGCCATGGCAAACTTTGATATATTTGGTTTTAAAATGAAGTGAGCAGTCTGCTTAAGTAGAAAGTATGCCATGGTCATCAGTTTCATCATAATAATAACTAATTTAATAATTTAACTTTTATTTTTAGCCACCAGAGCAATATGTAAGCCATGACGATCCGCTCATTTTCTTTTCTTGATGTTTAATTTGTAAACTTGTGCGTAGTTAGATCAGTTAAATTAACTTTTATTTCAATTTTAAACTATTTCTTTTATGAATGGGACATCAGTTTTGACTTTGGTGAAGAAGTTGAGGTCCTATGTTGCCCTTTAGTGTGTTGTAATTGTCGGAGTAATTATTATTCTTTGTATTATTTATTTTGTAACCCTCTGAAGGAAAGTGCTTCACATTCCATTATTTTGCTGTTTGTTTATATGATTTGATTTGCATGAATATTTGAAGTTGCATGGAGTTTTAAAATGTTGGTATTTGTTATTTTATTGAAAATATTTACTTAAAATTAGGGCAAATGCAACCCCTTCACCGTTTGTATATTATTCTTCCCCAAGAGATTGACTGTTAGTTTCTGTGTTATATCTGTCCTGTCTAATGTTGAGTAGTGTACCTGTTGCATAAAAACTAAACTTGTGTACTGTTGAAAGTGCTGCGAGAAAATACTTTATTTTTTGTATCGGAAAGTTAACTACTCATAACATAAGAGAATGTTTGATTCTATTTCTAGATTGAAGATTCAGAGGAAGATGATGATAATGCATCTAAGAAATCAGATGAAACACATTTCTTTGAGGGTTTCCTTCAAATGAAGACAGGTAGGAAAAGATTCAGAATTAACCCCAACACCAAGTCTATGACTTGATTACTAATAAGGCTAAACTATCTGAGTTTGAAGTGGATCACATTGTTTTGCTGATTAACAAAGTAAGTCTCAAAAAGGAATACAGCACCATCTTGAAGTTCAGTATTTGATTTGTTTCATTCCAGGTGGTATGGTCAATTCATGGAAGAAGCGGTGGTGTGTCTTGAGAGATGAAACACTTATGTGGTTCAAGTCTAAACAGGTGAATAAGTAAATGATATTGACATTCTGAAGTTTGTATTAGTATAAGTCACTGTATTAACTTGGATTTGAGACTTTGCATGGTGGGAGTATAATCAGGTGAGGTTACGGCAGCACCATGTGTAAATCTCCTTTGAGTTGTGTTGGTTCTAAAAAGAACCGGTGATGGACAACTCTTACCGTGAGGTTACGGCAGCACCATGTGTGAATCTCCTTTGAGTTGTGTTGGTTCTAAAAAGAACCGGTGATGGACAACTCTTACCGTGAGGTTGCGACAGCACCATGTGTAAATCTCTTTGGAGTAGTGTTGGTTCTAAAAAGAACCGGTGATGGACAACTCTTACCGTGAGGTTACGGCAGCACCATGTGTAAATCTCCTTTGAGTTGTGTTGGTTCTAAAAAGAACCGGTGATGGACAACTCTTACCGTGAGGTTACGGCAGCACCATGTGTAAATCTCCTTTGAGAAGTGTTGGTTCTAAAAAGAACCGGTGATGGACAACTCTTACCGTGAGGTTACGGCAGCACCATGTGTAAATCTCTTTGGAGTAGTGTTGGTTCTAAAAAGAACCGGTGATGGACAACTCTTACCGTGAGGTTACGGCAGCACCATGTGTAAATCTCCTTTGAGAAGTGTTGGTTCTAAAAAGAACCGGTGATGGACAACTCTTACCGTGAGGTTACGGCAGCACCATGTGTAAATCTCCTTTGAGTTGTGTTGGTTCTAAAAAGAACCGGTGATGGACAACTCTTACCGTGAGGTTACGGCAGCACCATGTGTAAATCTCCTTTGAGAAGTGTTGGTTCTAAAAAGAACCGGTGATGGACAACTCTTTCCGTGAGGTTACGGCAGCACCATGTGTAAATCTCTTTGGAGTAGTGTTGGTTCTAAAAAGAACCGGTGATGGACAACTCTTACCGTGAGGTTACGGCAGCACCATGTGTAAATCTCCTTTGAGAAGTGTTGGTTCTAAAAAGAACTGGTGATGGACAACTCTTACCGTGAGGTTACGGCAGCACCATGTGTAAATCTCTTTGGAGTAGTGTTGGTTCTAAAAAGAACCGGTGATGGACAACTCTTACCGTGAGGTTACGGCAGCACCATGTGTAAATCTCCTTTGAGAAGTGTTGGTTCTAAAAAGAACCGGTGATGGACAACTCTTACCGTGAGGTTGCGGCAGCACCATGTGTAATCTTCTTTGAGTAGTGTTGGTTCTAAAAAGAACCGGTGATGGACAACTCTTACCATGAGGTTGCGGCAGCACCATGTGTAAATCTCCTTTGAGAAGTGTTGGTTCTAAAAAGAACCGGTGATGGACAACTCTTACCGTGAGGTTGCGGCAGCACCATGTGTAAATCTCTTTGGAGTAGTGTTGGTTCTAAAAAGAACCGGTGATGGACAACTCTTACCGTGAGGTTACGGCAGCACCATGTGTAAATCTCCTTTGAGAAGTGTTGGTTCTAAAAAGAACCGGTGATGGACAACTCTTACCGTGAGGTTACGGCAGCACCATGTGTAAATCTCTTTGGAGTAGTGTTGGTTCTAAAAAGAACCGGTGATGGACAACTCTTACCGTGAGGTTACGGCAGCACCATGTGTAAATCTCTTTTGAGTAGTGTTGGTTCTAAAAAGAACCGGTGATGGACAACTCTTACCGTGAGGTTACGGCAGCACCATGTGTAAATCTCCTTTGAGTAGTGTTGGTTCTAAAAAGAACCAGTTGTGAACAGCTCAACATTTTGTTCAATGTGCTCTAATCGTCTTTCTTATTCTGCTTTCAAACTCTAACAGGAAGCACTTAAGTCTGGTTGGCTCATGAAGAAAGGAGGTGGAACTGGTACCTTGTCAAGGTAAGTAACGATTGTAATAAAGAATCAACAGCAAATTAAACTAATCTCAAAGTGTAAAACTCCAAGTGTGAACATTTTAAAATTATTAAATCTAATGAATCTTAACAATTGTTTGTTTTGTTTTATTTTTCACAGGAGAAACTGGAGGAAACGTTTCTTTATTTTGAAAGACTTCACTTTATCTTACTATGAATCAGATAGTAACACGGCAAAGTTACTTGGCAAAATTGACATCAAAGGGGCAACGTAAGTTATTATACCAACAATATTTATATTCATCTTAAGATAGTGACGAAATTGTCTAAGATCTCATGTAAACTTGATCATCTTCAAAGTTGTAATTTTTGTGTATCTTCAGAAATATAACAGACAGCAGTTTTGGACGTGAGAATTCTATTGATATAGAGACAGATGGAAGGACTTATCACTTGGTAGCAGACACCGCTGATGATTGCAGGTACAGTTTCTCATCTTATCACTCATATATTATGGCAATCTCCTTTTACTTGGTGCAGTGTCATATGAATTGGACAGAGTTCAAAGACTATAAAATAGTGCAGCTCTTTTAATATGTTCCACACCCTTGAGAGAACATATATTAACCCATCACTTACGGAACTTCATTGGCTACCGACTAGAGAACAAATCCATTTAAATATTGCAAAAAATTTGCTTAAGCACGAAAATAGCTTGCTTATTTTACGTAAGTTACTGGCCGAAATTTCATTCCATATCAGTGGTTTTGACTGGTATTCAGTTGTTGTTTACTTAGCATAACAATTGATCCATATCAGTGGTTTTGACTGGTATTCAGCTGTTGTTTACTTAGCATAACAATTGAGTGGAGTCTTGGCCTGTAATCTGGTTTTACTAAGCAAGGATTTTAGCAGCTCTATGAAATTGGGCCCAGGTAGCGACTGAGAACTCAATCCACAAGCAAGGGTCCGGTCTGGGAATCGAACCGGGGTCCACAGAGGTGAAAGAACTCAATCCACAAGCAAGGGTCCGGTCTGGGAATCGAACCGGGGTCCACAGAGGTGAAAGAACTCAATCCACAAGCAAGGGTCCGGTCTGGGAATCAAACCGGGGTCCATAGAGGTGAAAGAACTCAATCCACAAGCAAGGGTCCGGTCTGGGAATCAAACCGGAGTCCACAGAGGTGAAAGAACTCAATCCACAAGCAAGGGTCCGGTCTGGGAATCGAACCGGGGTCCACAGAGGTGAAAGAACTCAATCCACAAGCAAGGGTCCGGTCTGGGAATCGAACCGGGTCCACAGAGGTGAAAGAACTCATCCACAAGCAAGGGTCCCGGTCTGGGAATCAGAACCGGGGTCCACAGAGGTGAAAGAACTCAAGCCACAAGCAAGGGTCCGGTCTGGGAATCGAACCGGGGTCCACAGAGGTGGAAAGAACCAATCCACAAGCAAGGGCCGGTCTGGGATCGAACCGGGGTCCACAGAGGTGAAAGAACGCAATCCACAAGCAAGGGTCCGGTCTGGGAATCGAACCGGGTCACAGAGGTGAAAGAACTCATCCACAAGCAAGGGTCCGTCTCGAACCGGGGTCCACAGAGGTGAAAGAACTCAATCCACAAGCAAGGGTCCGGTCTGGGAATCGAACCGGGGTCCACAGAGGTGAAAGAACTCAATCCACAAGCAAGGGTCCGGTCTGGGAATCGAACCGGGGTCCACAGAGGTGAAAGAACTCGATCCACAAGCAAGGGTCCGGTCTGGGAATCGAACCGGGGTCCACAGAGGTGAAAGAACTCAATCCACAAGCAAGGGTCCGGTCTGGGAATCGAACCGGGGTCCACAGAGGTGAAAGAACTCAATCCACAAGCAAGGGTCCGGTCTGGGAATCAAATTGGGGTCCACAGAGGTGAAAGAACTCAATCCACAAGCAAGGGTCCGGTCTGGGAATCAAACCGGGGTCCACAGAGGTGAAAGGCCGGGACAGAAACAAATGAGCTAAACAAAATGCTTAATTTGAAGATGTATAAATACAAAATATTAATCTTCTTTTCTGTTCTTCTCAGTGAATGGTACAGCATTTTGACACGAGTAAAGAACTCGCAAGAATTTGAGCTGAAACAGATGCATGATGAGGAGGCAAATCCTAAGAATGCTATTGGTTCATTGGATGTTGCTATCATTGATTCTGTGGTTCCTGTCAATATAGCTTCAAAGTAAGTAACTCCAGTTGCTATGGTTACATAGACCCTTACCATGAAATATGCTTAATACATTCATGCATGTATACAGACCCTATTGGTTGGCAAACCCCATAGAGATGTGCACTCAGTAGACGCACAATCGTGTCTCGTCACACAGCCATTTTACTCACATACACAGCAGTGCGATGTTTCTTCATTTTGCCAACCAAATGGTTAGCGCGCTATGTTCAATTTACATATTTCATTAGAAGGGTCTATTATACTGAGCCTAGTGCTCGCTCACCTTTCATTTCACTTGGGTTTTGTACATTCAAAATGCAAACTATTAAAATAGTTTGCATTTTGAATGCTTAATTTTCTGTGTATATGTAAACTGATTTTGTGTTGTAATCCTTACAACGTGTCTATCTTGTTGAGTTTGCAACAGTACCATTGCAGTAAGATTTACTGTCTGAACTATGTGCAATTCAGTGCAACTTAGCCTCGGGCAGCAATTTTAATAAACCAGGAGTACTGATGACTTGATTCTGTGATATTTCTGTATATTACTAGGTTTGACTGAGTTCCTGTTGATTAAGGCATGTTTTGTATCTTATTTATTTTAGACCCAACTGTTTTGCAATCATCACTGCTGAGAGAGTGATTAACTTAATGAGTGCTACACCTGTTGGGATGAACAACTGGCTTGCAGGTAGGGTATAATAAACCAAACACAAGAAAGGGAGGAGATGAAGGGGTGCTTTAGAAGAAAGCTGTTGAATCAGACTCATAATCCTTTCCTGGTCTCATTTACCCAGCGATGAGGACGTTTTTTTCTTCTAGCATAGCACTTACGTTCTGGAATTCACTCCCTGAAAACTGTAGGGAAATATGCAACCTCTCCCTCATACAGCAACAACTGAAGATACACCTGTTCACACTTGCTTTCCCTACCATTTGAGAACTCCATCTTGATTGGTGCCTTTGAATGGTGTTCTACAGATTAAAGTGTCCCTCTACAAATGCTGCATTTTTATTATTATTATTGTTGTTAAATTATTCTGATTCCCCATCAGCTTTGACTCAGTACCATAAAGGAAAGCGTGCCTACAAGCAAGAAGATATCATCCTGAGTGGCTGGTTGACTAAGGAGAGTACATCTACCGGCACACTGGCAAGAGTTTCAACTGGTTCCCGTAAGAAGCGCTACTTTGTGCTTACTGCTAACTCTATTGAGTTCTATCGAAGCGTAGAGTTACAGCAGAAGATGGGAGCCATTGCTTTTAACAGTCTGTGCTCAGTGACGTTGCCTGATGAAAAGACGTTCAAAGAGGAAGGTACATGTACACTCATTTTAGAAACATTATAACTTGTAACAAGCTATTTGCGTGTGAGATTTGAATATTGTCTGGTACCATAAGGTGCTTAATCACAAGTTACCACTTGAAGTTCTTAGACTATAGAGACAGTTGCTATGTCTTATGATTAATGGCAAGCTTTTGCGTAGCTACATAAGAGATGGTAAACACCAAAACAAAGTTCTGAATGGATGTGTACGGTAGCAGGGTTTGCTCATCTGGAGGTCGCTATACAATAGCTCGCCCCATTTGGAATAGCAACTGTCTCTATAGTATGAGGAATTCAAGATGGTAACTAATGACTAAGCAAGTCATTGTACCAGACTTTATTCAAATCTAGCTCGCAACTGGCTCATTACTAAAAACAGTTCATTAAGTCAGCTTATTTTAAGTCTGAGCTTTCCTTTTAAGTATTCCTGAAAATAGTCTGCAAAGAACACTTTCTGCATTACTCTCTTACATTTCTAAAGATTGTTTGAAGATTGTTTGAAGGTTGATTGAATCCATAGATCCTGCACTCCTGATACATGCTAATAATTGTGAAGGGGTTTGTGTGTTGTGCGTTTGTAGTGGTCATGATCATAAAACACACTGACTCCTGACTCTTTGCTTGGACCTCTTGCATTGGAATAAACCTCTGGCACTAACCTCATCTCACTTTTACCAGATTATATTTATCCATGTTTAAAGAATCAGCTTAATAACTGTGTTCTGTTTGTTCACACATGCTTGTTAATTTCAAGCACATTGTTGTGTCATGTTTCATTAGTCTAATGTGCATGAAAGGAAAGATGGACTGGTGTTTAGTTTGGGGTGAAGGGTTAGAATCAATAATCATGGCCGTTACAGAAGTAATTATTTAAGATATTTTATAGAATCACAAAATGCTGCGCTCATAATAAACACTACCAATCACACAAAGTATGTTTTCAGAAGAATTTTTTTTCAATACGGTGTTTCTGCATTTTATTTTCTCAATCATTTTGTTCTTATTATTGACTGAGTTATCTTTCATTTGTTTATCTTTTTTCCTCGTTATAAAGCCTGCCCAGCATCCAATCCCAACTCACCGAGCCATAAAACAAAAACTAAAAACAGTCCCACCCACCAACCCACCACACCCAATGGCTCTACACAAAGCCTCAACAATATCAGTTTCAAATCTAGTAATAACATAGTGGCGACTCTCATCCGAAATAAAAAGAAAAAACGCAGGGGTAAGACTGATCAACAGTTGCGTGTTCTTGATTTGCACGCATGTACACAATTTTTTTTAAAAATGGCACAGAAAATATTACTTTGTCGGCATGAGTGGCATTGTCATAGTGTTTTAATTAGAGACATGAATATGCATGAGGTTTTAGTGTTGAATATTCAAATGTCCATGTGTGATGATGCCATGTACGTTGTATGTGATAATATGTGCACTCTGAGTGGTTGGTAGTCATTGTAAATGGGTAGCTCTTTTATTTTAATTGGGGGTGTTTTTGGTTTGATATTATTTTGATATGGTAATTGTTTTTGAAGAGGAATGACAGTATTTAAGATACTTTTATACAAACTGTGAATAGATGTAGTAATGCCAATACCTTCAACGATGGATGTCAACTGAATTTTCTAATTAATGCTTTAATTTTTTCATTTATTTTAAGTGTTTTTATTTTTAGTTCTTTAAGTACAGCAACGTTTACATAGCAATTGAGCATTTTCATTCTGAAACAAATTTACGATTTCTCTTAACTCCCAAACCAAATTCCTTTTATTGACAGTTTATTCTGCATGATCCCTGTAATTTGCACAATTAGTTTGTTTGAGTTTGTCTTTAATATGTTAAACATGTTTGCAATAATGTAATCTCTTTATTTCTTGATTGTACTTTAATGCACAGATAAATGCAATAATAATTGATCTATTCAAAGGATGTGTATGTCATAAAATGTCTGGATTCTTTAGCTTACAAAAACATTTAAAAGTTAACCACCTTTTTTTGTAGTTTCATAGTTGTTTTCAAGATTTAGCACAATTTGTTTTTTTCTCTCTTTTGCTTAGAATAGAAGCAAATCTCTTACTTTTACTAGTCACATGAAATAGCTGCTGTGTGTGTCAGAAAGAAAAAAGAACGTGACAAAACCAAATGCAAATCGACAAAAACCAAACACTCAAAACAACTTATCAATGGTATATACATCCTTTTTTATTTGTATTTTGTGTTTTATTGATTGCTTATTAATATTGTCAGATATGTCTAATCTTGTTTCTAACCAAGCCAATTTTTTGCATCCATTGCCTTCCCCAAACCAATGCCTCTTGCACAGGTAGTCTCGGTAACATCTTATCAAATGGTGTCTTGCCTATAGACACCACCACGCCCAACCAGACAAATGGTATCAAGGCCACGCCCCCTTCTAGCCCTGCCCAGTCCAACTCAATGCGTAGACGATCCAATAGCCTTGTTTCCACTCTTATGAGATCTAGTAAGAGACTAAGTAGGCTAGATCGTGAGGGTATGTATGCTTTGCCTGGAAGCTCCGCCTCTATATGTTAATTCATTAATTATGCAAGCATAGCCTGTTGGTTGATTTGCATGTGAAACCCCTCCCACTAGTCTTCTCATGTTTGAAGTTGCTTAGCTAACTCAATTAACTTTGCGCACTTATTTTGTTGATGTGCTTCATTAGCTTTTGTGAATCCTTTGTACCTCTTCTGCATCTCAACATTAAAGGTGGTATTGCCACACTTTGTTGAGGGGTTAGTTGCTTTATTTATTTTTCTTCTTGTTTTTTTTTTAATGTGTGTTTTTGTGTGTTCTTGTGCATAAAGTGCCTGCCTTCCACCACCATATGTTAGGATGGCATGGTTGGCTAGTGCTTAAAGCTCTCACCTTTCACCACTGTGTCCCAAGTTTGATTCATGGCTTAGGCCATTATGTGAGTAAAGCTGTATGTTGGTTCTCTACCTCCCATGCCTCTAAGGTTGTTCCCACAGTCCTCCAGTGAGTTTTCCCTCTGGAATAATTCCAACACTTTTGATCTCTGGCTGTGGTCAGTGGTTATATGTAGGTTAGTGTGGCTGACTGCCAAAGGAGCCCCTTGCTAAACTGGCAGCTCGAGCACAAAGCCACATCCTTTACAATTCAGCTTAGGAGCTGTGAATCAAGGATGGTCAGCCTCCCAAATTATTTAATTGTTTTGTTATTTGTCACTTGGTAAAATCCTGAGGATCCCTACTTAAAACAGTATTTTCATTATAGTATTGTCGCTCCTAAGCAGCTTAAAAGTTGTGTCAATCTAAGTACTATTGGACCTTTTACCTCTAAGCAGGAATGTCTTAGTTGTATGCTTATAACACACAGTTTGTATTTTTGTTGCATGAAATTCACCTCTGTTCTTCTTACTTGCAACAATTTCCTTTGTGACACATTGCTTCTTCTAACACAATGTGTTTGTATCTCTTGCAAAACTCATTTAAATTGTCTTGATTTAAGTTTCCTTAATAGTAGGTTGTTTTCTCTTTGCCCACAATTATTGGATTCCACTCCATGACATTCTACTTTTCAATCTTATTCTAAATGTTAATCTTCAAGCAATCATCGAGTTGTTCCACCCTTTTTTCCAATGTTGACTTAATTATAAGTACTTGTAGTAATTAACGGGTGGCATTAAAAAGCGGGAGCCAGGAAATATTTAGCCATCAACAGTCCTTCCTACAGAGCATGGTCTGCTATAAAAAAAATCATATAGTTTCAAAAATGTGTTCATTCACTATGAAAGGTTCCTTTAAAAAAAAAATATTTAGGGAAGTTATTATGAAGTTGTCCTAATCTGATACATTATAAAATACAGGGACATAATTTTACTTAGTTTATATGCTGTGGGTTTCTCTTTATCCTCACATTGTCAGGCCAAGTTATATGCATCAGAGTGTAGATGAAGTGGTTGTTGGTTAATCATGTATAGTGTTCAACGATTGTCAGGCCATGTTATTTTTTAAATAAACTGCATCAGAGTGTAGATGAAGTGGTAGTTGGTTAATCATGTATAGTGTTCAACGGTTGTCAGGCCAAGTTATTTCAACAAACTGCATCACAGTGTAGATGAAGTGGTAGTTGGTAAATCATGTATAGTGTTCAACGATTGTCAGGCCAAGTTATTTCAATAAACTGCATCAGAGTATAGATGAAGTGGTAGTTGGTTAGTCATGTATAGTGTTCAACGGTTGTCAGGCCAAGTTATTTCAATAAACTGCATCACAGTGTAGATGAAGTGGTAGTTGGTTAATCATCTATAGTGTTCAACGGTTGTCAGGCCAAGTTATTTCAATAAACTGCATCAGAGTGTAGATGAAGTGGTAGTTGGTAAATCATGTATAGTGTTCAACGGTTGTCAGGCCAAGTTATTTCAATAAACTGCATCACAGTGTAGATGAAGTGGTTGTTGGTTAATCATGTATAGTGTTCAACGGTTGTCAGGCCAAGTTATTTCAATAAACTGCATCAGAGTGTAGATGAAGTGGTAGTTGGTTAATCATGTATAGTGTTCAACGATTGTCAGGCCAAGTTATTTCAATAAACTGCATCAGAGTGTAGATGAAGTGGTAGTTGGTAAATCATGTATAGTGTTCAACGATTGTCGGGCCAAGTTATTTCAATAAACTGCATCACAGTGTAGATGAAGTGGTAGTTGGTTAATCATCTATAGTGTTCAACGATTGTCAGGCCAAGTTATTTCAATAAACTGCATCACAGTGTAGATGAAGTGGTTGTTGGTTAATCATGTATAGTGTTCAACGATTGTCAGGCCAAGTTATTTCAATAAACTGCATCAGAGTATAGATGAAGTGGTAGTTGGTTAATCATGTATAGTGTTCAACGATTGTCAGGCCAAGTTATTTCAATAAACTGCATCAGAGTGTAGATGAAGTGGTTGTTGGTTAATCATGTATAGTGTTCAACCATTGTCAGGCCAAGTTATATGCATCAGAGTGTAGATGAAGTGGTTGTTGGTTAATCATGTATAGTGTTCAACGATTGTCAGGCCAAGTTATTTCAATAAACTGCATCAGAGTGTAGATGAAGTGGTTGTTGGTTAATCATGTATAGTGTTCAACGATTGTCAGGCCAAGTTATTTCAATAAACTGCATCAGAGTGTAGATGAAGTGGTTGTTGGTTAATCATGTATAGTGTTCAACGATTGTCAGGCCAAGTTATATGCATCAGAGTATAGATGAAGTGGTAGTTGGTTAATCATCTATAGTGTTCAACGATGCCATTGCTGTAATGGAAATATCAATATATCAGGAATTCTTGATTCATTTCTTGGTTTCTTCTCTTCTATTTATGTTTCATTTTGTTCATATTTGCAAAGCTACTCTCTATTGTGGTTTTGTTATTTATGTTAAATGAAAATCTTTGGATAACTATGTTGGTTGATAGACAGTTTGTGGCAATGCATGCATCTGTATGTTTGCAATGATAGTTTCTACTTGATGGTTATTTTCTTAAACCATGTGTATAAAATGCAATGCATGTATTCAATGAATGATATCCTTTCTTGTTATTATTGACATCAATGCCATGTTTTTCCTTGTATGATATTCAGACAGTGATAATAGTGAATCCCAAGATGTCAGTTTTCATGTCGTTTCATAAAGTCCTGTTTAATAATCAATGTGTATCTTACTCTATTGATCTTATCTTGATATGTAGGTTACTGGAAGTTTGTTGTACATGGACGTAACTGTTCATTCAACCTTTATACTGTGTCTTATGATGATGCTTGGCAATGGACATATGCCATTCAAGATGTGATTGATAGCAAACCTCTGTTGGAAACACCCTTCCAGATTCTAATAAGAGAAATAAAGGTAACTATCTTATCGTTCAATGTTTGGTTGGGACTAGTCAATCGAGTCAATTCAGTCAAAAAAAAAACTACAGAATACAATAACTAGCCCATAGTGGTTTCAGAAGGGACTAAAGATACAAACTACATTGTACAATATTTAGCCCATTGGATACCATTGGCTAGTATGAATTAGAACTCCCATTGATGGCCCATTCAATGTAAAGCATATTGAGACATTATTGTCCAATGCACTGTATAAGAACTAATATAAACCACAAGGGAAACTGTCAAAATGGGGAGACCGCCAAGTTGGGGCTAGATACCTCAGTTGGAATCTGGAGGTCATTGGTTGGACTCGCACTCTAGTAAATTTGGCTTTGTTCAACCACCAAATCATGTTTAAGAACTAGTTATTATTGTTGTTATTAATAATTCTCATATTGACAGGAATCTGCTATGAATGGAGATCTGACCAGCATTGAGAGAATCTTTAAATTGAATCCCATCTTAAGAAATACTCCTCATGTCTTGAAGTCACCCTTACTGCCTCTGCCGTATGGATTGATTGTCAGTTCCAGTAAGTCACCATTTACCAAATCACTCATTGAGTCATGAGCTCTTATATTTGTGTAGTTACTAAACATGACAGATTTGCCCCTAATGTTATAATGATAATAATAGTTGCTTCTTATACAGCGCTCATATCCGCCACTCAGTGTCACTCAAGGTGCTTTAAAAATTGTTTTTTTTCTTGCATGGTATGTGGGACTATGTTTGATTTGCGAAATGTAATGGTTAACAAGGTGCTACGTCCTATCTGAAGAATGAAGCATCATGGTTAAGTGTCGTGCTTAAGGACACAGGTGTCACGACCAGGATTTGAACCCACACTCTGCTGATCAGAAACACCAGAGCTTGAGCCCAGGGTCTTAACAGCTAAGCCACGACACGACGTATGATTTATGGATATAAATTGTTAGGAGTCTCAATTATTAAAAGTTGGTTTTGTTTTGTATCAGGTCAAGAGAAGGGTTACACCACATTGAATGATGAAGCTGTGAAGATATTTAACTCTCTACTTGGATCAGAAAACCTACCTGACCCTATGCCAGTTATACAGGTGAGATGACGCAGTAAGACCTGGGCCCAATTTCATAGAGCTGATAAGCACAAAAACTAGCTTAGTACAAGATAAATATGCTTACCAGCCCCTGCCGAATAATCTCCTTGTTTGATTTCTATTTACCCATATGTGTGACTCTCTCAATCCAGATCTCAAAATCAAGTTCTTGAATGAAGTGTCTATTATACAGAATTTCCAGTTTCTTAAAAGCCTTTCATTGTTCAGATGGACTGATGTACATTCTCTACAGAGGTTTCCAGATCTCGAAATCAAGTTCTTGAATATCATGTCTTGTCTATACTTCAGAATCTCCAGTTTCCTAAAAGCCTTTCATTGTTGAAACGGACTGATGTTCATTCTCTACAGAGGCTTGGTAGATATTTTACGCCCAAACAGACTTCCCCTTCTTTTACACAAAGACATCTTCCATATGGATACTTATCTTCTCAACTGGTTATTGTTCCTTGCAGGGTATTTTGCAAACATGTCATGATCTGAAGCCCCTGAGGGATGAGGTTTACTGTCAGATTATCAAGCAAACAACCGGGGTACCAGACCCTGATAGTCTGAATAATCTACGTAACTGGCAGATTTTGGCTTGTCTCTGCTGTAGCTTCTTACCAAGCAGGAATATACTCAGATATACACGCTTCCATATGAAGAGGTATGAATAATAATAATAATAATAATCTACGTAACTGGCAGATTTTGGCTTGTCTCTGCTGTAGCTTCTTACCAAGCATGAATATACTCAGATATACACGCTTCCATATGAAGAGGTATGAATAATAATAATAATAATCTACGTAACTGGCAGATTTTGGCTTGTCTCTGCTGTAGCTTCTTACCAAGCAGGAATATACTCAGATATACACGCTTCCATATGAAGAGGTATGAATAATAATAATAATAAAGGCCATATATCCAATAAATAGCTGAAAGGCACTGTACATAAAAAGAAGGACACTATACATTATTAAAAGCTAAACAAAATGCTTAAATTGATACAAATCAAACCGGGCAAAACTTGTAAAAAGTACAGAAGGAACAATTCACAGCAAAACTGCATATGGGTACTAGGGGGTTGTGTTCAATGGATATTATTTATTTCTGAATGTTTGTTATTACTGTCATGGATCATCTTTTTCTTGTACAGCATGTTCATCATTCTAGGATGCTATAAACCCAAGTTGAATGCATCATAGCAAGGGTTAGGGTGAAAGTTGATTTAAAGTTAAAGGACACGATCCCACATTCTGCTGATCAGAAACATCGCTCAGCCATGAAACACATTTACATTTACCTCTAAGTAAGCTGTACCATTTGTATTGTTTTTACCATCAGGCAAATGGAGTTGTTTCCAGAGACTCAGACTGCTCGCTATGCTGAGTTTGCCATCGATGCACTGAAGAGAACAAGATCCAGGGATTTTGCCCCATCTAGAGCAGAGGTCATAGCTATTTTGGTGAGTTGTTGGTATTTATCCCTAAAGCAGCTATTTTGGATATCCAACTCGGAAGTCGTAGTAGCTGATAGTTTGTTATAGTATTTATGTGTTCTATACCCCAAGACGTTGTGGCATACTGTCTTCACAACACACAGCTCCTTCTCAGAAGCCATTAAGTAGCTGTTGATAGTTTGTGATAATAGTCATGTGTTCTATACCCCAGAACATCTTGGCTTACGGTCTTCACATCACACAGCTCCTTCTCAGAAGCCATGAAGTAGCTATTGGTAGTTTGTGATACATGTAGTAGTCATGTGTTCTATACCCCAGAACATCTTGGCTTACAGTCTTCACATCACACAGCTCCTTCTCAGAAGCCATGAAGTAGCTGTTGATAGTTTGTTTTATAACACCCCTTGCAAGTATTCTGCCTGCTCATTGGTTTAGAGCGCGTCACATGACATGTCTTAGTTTCGCTAGACGACGGCCGTGTGATAGTGCGTCGGTTTGCCATGCGCTAGTCCGAAGACTAGCACACGGCGCCGTGCGCTAGTCCGACAGACTAGCACACGGCGTGCAGTACCCAGACGTCCGTTGCGTGTACGAGGATGATAAATTAATAGTCTGTAACCATTTCGGATTGCACGACACTACATGCAACACAGTAAGTAAAAGTGTTTGCAATCTGTATTCGCGTCGTCCGTGGATTGTAGCATTCAGGTCTGTAACTTAATAATAATAGTACAGTATTTAGAAATGTTTTGGGTGTTATAAAACAAATATTGACTGCTTTTACTCGGGCAATGGTTAAAAACTATGACTCCCTTGGTGATCCCCGGAGCGTTCTATTTTCCCTCGGCTTCGCCTCGGGAAAATAGAACGCTCCGGGGATCACCTCGGGAGTCATAGTTTTAACCATAGCACTCGAAGCAGTCAATATTTGTATAAAAGTAGTCATGTGTTCTATACCCCAGAACATCTTGGCTTACGGTCTTCACATCACAAACTCTTTCAGGAGAAATCAGCAAATCATCGATGGGGAGAGGGGTTATCAGAGCTTGACATCGGGGCTTTGGAACACCCTACCTGAAACTAAAACTTTCAAACTCACTTGACATATTCAAAAACAGTTTAAAAACTCACCCGCATAAAGAAGCATTTTGTAATTCTATTTTCTAATTATGTGATGCTACTTTCATTGCTTGTTGTTGTTTTTGTTTTTTTGCACAGCAGCGCCATGAGCGCCGCTTCAAAAGTTTCCATAATGATTATTATTCTGGAACTAGACTTGTCATTTGTTTTGACTTTGACCAATGACAGCCGGTTCATTATATCTAATCCTAATTCAGAATTTAACTTTGAATAACACAGATTTTGAAGGGGAATGCATTTTGAACTATCTATGAAATATTATATTTTGTGTAGGGTCGCAGAGAGATGAGTGCGACAGTGTTCTGTCATGGAGATGGATCGTGTCAAATTAATATCAACTCAGCAACAACTGCAGGACAGGTTAGTAAGCATTGGATTATTTAGTCATAAATACCTCGGACAGTTTCGCTATTCCTATTGGTGGAGAGCGCATCACATGGGTGTGTATAAACCCTTGTTTATGACCAGTAAAAAGTGTTGAAACATGGGCGTGACACAAGAGCTTGCACCTATTCTGATAAGACAGTTTCTTCATTCCTATTGGTCGAGAGCAACGGCTGAAACAGTTGTGCCACATCACGCGATACGCGCGACGCGCACAGCATTCCCTTATAAGGAGTTGTTTACCCGAGGGCGGTAGAGGGCTTTACCATTTCATAGCTGGAGGGGTGTTGTGTAGAAAGAAATCATTGAACAATTCTAATTTTTGCATTTATTTTACTTTTTGACCAAAAAGTTCTGATGTTTTTGACCAAAAGGGCATTTATGAATGGGAATTCAAAGTGTGTTGAATTGGTTTCAACCAGTGTTTTAAACCCGCTGAGGCCTGGTTCTTGATAATTTACCTCGACTTTGTCTCGTTAAAATTATTTAAGAACCAGGCCTCGTTGGGATTAAACCACTAGTTGACAACCTTTTCACCACACATTGATTCCGCTATTAATGCAATATATATACCTGCTGTAAATCATGGGTCTAGATAAATGTCACAATCGGTTTACTCTGTATGAATGAAGTGGCCATTTAGGGAAAGCCTGACAGGAATAAAAGGCACAGTATTTTAAATATCTTCGTTATGTCTCAACTGTAATATGTTTCTATCCTAGGTGGTACACACTCTAGTGAAGGGGATGGGTCTAGATAAATGTCACAATCGGTTTGCTCTGTATGAATGAAGTGGCCATGTAGAGAAAGCCTGACAGGAATAAAAGGCACAGTATTTTAAATATCTTCGTTATGTCTCAACTGTAATATGTTTCTATCCTAGGTGGTACACACTCTAGTGAAGGGGATGGGTCTAGATAAATGTCACAATCGGTTTGCTCTGTATGAACGTAGTGGCCATGTAGAGAAAGCCATTGAGGACCGGACAGTCATTGCAGATATCATCGCTAAGTTTGAACGATACAAAGCTAGAGGGCTGAGTGATCGTGGGAAACCTTGGCAACTCTTCTTCAAACTCTTCTGTTACTTGGATACTAAGAATGTGGAGAAGGGGAGCATTGAGTATAGTTTCTTGTATGAAGAGGTGAGTGAGTAGACTTATAGAAAGCGTCTTCTTAAAGAGAATGTGAAATTACTGATACACTATTGCTTTCACAATTATTTACTTGGATACTAAGAAGGTGGAGAAGGGGGAGCATTGAGTATAGTTTCTTGTATGAAGAGGTGAGTGAGTAGTTGAGGTTTATAGAAAGCATCTTAAAGAGAATTTTAATTTACAGATAATTTTTTCCCCCACAATTATTAACTTTGAAATAGTTAGCATATTTGGTGCTATATTGTTGAAGAGCTTGATGTAATTGTTATGGATACTAACTGACTAATTACAAGTTCAGTTGTAAATAACTTTAATGCATTTCCTTTTTTTTGATATTAGCTTTGAATATACATTATTATGTTTCCTGTAGGCCTGTGAGGATGTCATACGTGGTTTCTTTCCCACTTCAGCTGAGAAATTGATCCAACTGGCTGCCCTCCGTACACAGTTTGTTCGTGGTGACTATGTCCAGAATGATTGGATGTAAGTCATTTGTTGCAGTTAGCTAACTATAATCTATCATTTGCTCTAAAGCATTACATTAAAGATTAATAACCCACTTTTGAAATTAAGGTGGGCACAAAATTATGACACTTTTGGGTTCGGGCAAATTTGTTTGTATTTACCCAAACTAAATATTGGACTCCTATAGTGTCCACCATATCTATAAAAAATAGGCTATTAAGGGAGAAAGGGTACCAACTTGAACATTGTAGACAAACACTGTAACTATGTGAACATTTTATTACAGTTACATATAAGAATATTGGTGTATTATCTGTTGTTTTAGACGTGAATTGAGTGAAGTGTACCCTGTGGATAGACTTAAATCCCAACCTAAGAAAGACGACAATGACTTCGCTGGATTTCCGATGAAGCAACGAAAAGATAACTTCATATCAGTAAGTTCAAGTATTTTATGGGAGTATGATATAATGTAAAAACGAACAGGAGAGGGTGGAGGATTTGAATGGTCTGTTTTTTTAGGCATATGTCATCATTCACCAGACTTGTTTGTTAAGCTTTATATACTGCAAATTTATGAGCAAATGTAAAACTGTTTGACCAAAGACTACAACCTCCTTATTTTTCATTTTATAGGGTACTCTGAAAGGATTAGGTGACAAGACACTTAAGAAGTTACAGAAGTCTGGTAAGTTTTATATTGTGTATGTTCACAATAGTTACTTGGCTGAATGGACTGAAAAGTATTTTGTTTATATTAATTAACCCTTGTCTTAGTTAGGAGCCTTGAAATGGTATTTATGACTTTCATTCTCTTTTTCCAGCTTCTGATGACTCCATTTTGGATTCAGTGTTTGCTGATGAGATCTCAGCTACGACAACAAGGATTGTTGACAAGTGGAAAACACTGAAGGTATATTACTATTATTTAAAGGCAGTGGACACTATTGGTAATTACTCAAAATCCTTGTTAGCGTAAAAACTTACTTAATAACAAGCAATGGATAACTGTTGATAGTATAAAACATTGTGAGAAACAACTCCCTGTATTGAACGTAGTTTTCGAGAAAGAAGTAATTTTCCACGAATTTGATTTCGAGACCTCAGAAATAGATTTTGAGGTCGTGAAATCAAGCATCTGAAAGCACACAACTTTGTGTGACAAGGGTGTTCTTTCTTCCATTATTATCTCGAAGCTTCGACGACCAATTGAGTTCAGATTTTCACAGCTTTGTTATTTTATACATATGTTGAGAAACACCAAGTGAGAAGACTGGTCTTTGACAATTACCAAACGTGTCCAGTGTCTTTAAGATACACCAAGTGAGAAGACTGGTCTTTGACAATTTCCAATAGTGTACAGTGTCTTTTACACCAAGTGAGAAGACTGGTCTTTGACAATTACCATTAGTGTACAGTGTCTTTAACACCAAGTGAGAAGACTGGTCTTTGACAATTACCAATAGTGTCCAGTGTCTTTAAGACTGTTGAGAAGACTGGTCTTTGACAATTACCAATAGTGTACAGTGTCTTTAAGACTGTTGAGAAGACTGGTCTTTGACAATTACCAATAGTGTACAGTGTCTTTAACACCAAGTGAGAAGACTGGTCTTTGACAATTACCAATAGTGTACAGTGTCTTTAACACCAAGTGAGAAGACTGGTCTTTGACAATTACCAATAGTGTACAGTGTCTTTAACACCAAGTGAGAAGACTGGTCTTTGACAATTACCAATAGTGTCCAGTGTCTTTAACACCAAGTGAGAAGACTGGTCTTTGACAATTACCAATAGTGTCCAGTGTCTTTGACAATTACCAATAGTGTACAGTGTCTTTGACAATTACCAATAGTGTACAGTGTCTTTAACACCAAGTGAGAAGACTGGTCTTTGACAATAATTACCAATAGTGTCCAGTGTCTTTAACACCAAGTGAGAAGACTGGTCTTTGACAATTACCAATAGTGTCCAGTGTCTTTAACACCAAGTGAGAAGACTGGTCTTTGACAATTACCAATAGTGTCCAGTGTCTTTAACACCAAGTGAGAAGACTGGTCTTTGACAATTACCAATAGTGTACAGTGTCTTTAAAGCCATTGGACCCTTTCGGTAAACAGTGTTGTCCAAGGCCCACACTTTGTGTACCACAACTTCTATATCAAATAACAAACCTGTGAAAATTTAGGCTCAATCGGTCATCGGAGTCGGGAGTAAACAACGGGAAAACCCACCCTTGTTTCCGCGCGTTTCGCCGTGTCATGACATGTGTTTAAAATAAATCCGTAATTCTCGTTAACGAGAATTTATATTGTTTTGCTGTTTTCTCAAAAAGTAAAGCATTTCATGGAACAATATTTCAAGAGAAGTCTTTCACCATTGCCTTCTATAAACCCTGTAAGTTATTTGTAAATCTGTGAACTTTTATTATTTTTTTCTGAACCGAAAGGGTCCAATGGCTTTAAGACTGTTGAGTAGACTGGTCTTTAACAATTACCAATAGTGTCTAGTGTCTTTAAAAGAATACTAAGCCAACGTTCTGTCATCCCTAGTGTATCTGGACATTAACTTCGTCTAGGCTCTGAACAAATGGCACTATTCAAAAGGCTAAGCAGGTGCAATTGTGTGTGAACCAATTTTAATAAATTAAGAAACTGAACTATAAGCATCTCTGCTGCATCTCAGGAACTTGTTTGTCAATTTGCAATTCTTCAGGGAGCTAATACTATTTACTGTCCAGCCTGAAACCATGATATAATTGCCAACTATAATTGTTATTACTTCCCTAGGGTATTTCTGCAGACAGTGCTCAAGAAGCCTACATGAACATCATCCAGCAATGGAAGTCTTATGGTGCACGTTTATTTGAGGTAGAGAGCACTGATGGTAGATTTCCTGCCAACCTGTGGCTTGCTGTTGGTGCTAGTATGGTTGCTGTACATAAACAGGGGGAACCTAATCCAATTGAAGAGATTACGTATGAGAGGTGAGGGCTGATCAAATTACCATTGGTTATTGTAGCAAAGTGTAAAGGGAAGGCACACGTTTGGTAGTTACTCAAAACAAATATTAACTTAAAAACTGACTTGGTAACAAGCATTGGAGAGCTGTCGGTAGTATAAAACGTTGTGGGAAACTACTCCCTCTGAAGTAACGTAGTTTTTGAGAAAGAGGTAATTTCTCACTAAAATAATAAAAGACTTCTAGCTAGAAGTATTTTATTCCTATATGAAAGCACACAAATTCGTCCAACAAGGGTAGTTTTTCTGTCATCATTTTCTTGCAACTTCGATGACCGATTGAGCCCAAATTTTCACAGGCTTGTTATTTTATGCTTATGATGGGATACACCAAGTGAGAAGACTGGTCTTTGACAATTACCAAACGTGTACCTTCCCTTTAATTGAGGATATTGAAAGCACCATGTCACTCTACTGTAGCAGCTTATTTACACCTCGTTGATCACCAGCTTTTAGATAACATTTGAAAATAGGGGCGGACAAGTAAAAACCCTTGTGTAGTCCACTAGGCCTGTGAACGTTTGTTACTCAAAAATGTTGGAAGGATTGTGGAACATTTAATTTAACTGTTTCTAAATTAGGAAATTTAAAAATGAAAAGAAAAAAGGTTTGTTTTTTATAAACATATAAGTAATTTAATTTGTGTTTGACTCCTAGGATACTATCATTTGGAGCACCGATACCAAACGAGTACAAGATAGTTGTAGAAGGAAGACGACATGAATTGTCCTTTGAAACAAACCAAGTAAGTCATTATACCAGAAAGTGCAGGATTTGGTGTTGTGTTGTGTGTTGGGGGGGGGGGGGGTGTTTTGTTGTTGTTGATGCTTGTTTTTTTTTGGGGGGGGGGGGTTGGTTGTTCTTGGGGTTGACTCTATCCATTCTGTACAATCAGACTCTAGTCATTCTTAGCACTCAGTTCCACATCAAGTGGATACGGTTGTCAAATGTTTGTTTTTTCCCGTACTATTGTGTCTTTGTTATTATGAAGACAAGTTTGTAACGCAAGTTTTTCAAATCTATGAGTAGAGTTTAACCAAGGTTGTCACTTTCTGATGTCTTTGTAGGTCTTTGAGATTGCCAAGTTGATGAAGGCCTACATTAATGAGATAGTCCGGAAAAGGCAAAGTATCTACAGCGTTTCAAATGGAAATATTCCAGAACAAAAACAACCTGTAGCCCTCAACAATCCTTCCCCATTTGATAAATATTTTTGATGAAAGTCACAGTGGTAAGTAATATATACAGGTTTTGATAAAAGATAAGTGGAAATCTACTTGATGTAATATATTTTCCTGTTCAGGCTTCAAGTGTAAGAATAAGAATGTGTAGATATTTACCCCTGCCTGAATGAATACAACCAAACACATTCTACCAACAGAAAGAGGATGTCACTACACAAAGCCATTGTCAGAATTATTGTATTAAAACATATTTATTTTACAAGTATAAATATATATAAACAAATACACTTTTTTGCTCTCTGTTTCATTTGATGAATTACATGTCCAGAGAGTATTTTATATTTATCTCAAATTAATGTATGTTTGTTTATTTTTCTCCCACACAAATGTGTGACCCCAAAACATGGCTGAAAAGAAGAAGAAAGCTTAATGTGAAGGTACACGTTTGGTAATTGTCAAAGACCAGTCTTCTTACTTGTGTATTCCAACATAAGCATAAAATAACAAGCCTGTGAAAATTTGAGCTAAATTGGTCATCGGAGTTGTGAGAAAATTATGAGAGAAAAAACACCCTTGTTGGACGAATGTGTGTGCTTTCTGATAGGAATAAAAGACTTCTGGCTAGAAGTATTTATTATTTTAGTGATAAATTACCTCTTTCTCAAAAACTATGCTACTTCAGAGGGAGCCGTTTTCACACAATGTTTTATACTATCAACAGCTCTCCAATGCTCGTTACCAAGTCAGTTGTTTTGAGTAATTACCAAACGTGTACCTTCCCTTCAAGGTAGTTTTAGTAAACAGTTGACAATTATTTGGAAGGAATCTGCCCATAATCTCTTCATATGTGTGAAAATTTATCTTGTGGATTCTTCAGCCGTCTATATTACGTAAAAACAGTTGTGAAGAATTGAAGACAATTTATTGTTCTTCATCCTTATACGATAGCACTGTACAAACAAATCGACACGCTTGTTTATTTGCTTTGGATCTACAATTTTATGAAACCTGCAATTTCTTTTTCTTATTCTCAAACACATCAAATACTTTTCATTTCTTCAGAGTTAATAAATAATTCAATTTTTTTTTCTCTGGTATTTGTGAATATTCCTTATACCATGCCTTGAAATACTTTCCTTTTGTTGCTATAAATAGTGATGCAGTATAAATGTCAAACCATGGATGCTTAAAGCTAGTTTGGTAAGACATCCATTATTTGTACCATCTAAGTTGGATCAGAGTCTTGGTCTAAAGACCATGGCATTTGTGCACACACAATCAACGTTCTGATCTAAGTACACTCCACACTGTACACTTGTATTAATTAACATAGAGAGCGCTTTGTAATTTGAGTCACAGCGCCCTCTATGATTATTCATGAATAGTTAGCTGTGAACATAGATCTGAACATTGGTTGTGTGTGTGTGCGCAGACGCCATGGTCTTGGAACCCATACTAGGTCAGAGTATGAAACACAGTTGCAAAACATACAACTAATAAATCTTAAAATACTTTAATATCTCAGCTGTTCTGTTGAGTTTAGTCTAGCACCACTACTAATAACAAATGACAAAATGAAGGACTTACCAACTGTCTGAAAATATTGTGTTGACTTGTTTTGGCACAAATTGTAAACTCTGAAGTTTTCTCACAAGTTTGATAAGATGTAAATAATTATGTTTGATACTAACTGTCTATTGTGATTTAGACAATGTTTAATATAGCAGAACACAAAGGTACACATGTCGTTATTTTCATTTTGTTTCCCTTTAAGTTTAAAGAAAAGTAAAAGGATATTTTTATATTCATGTGGCATGTGTCTGTATTTTTCCCCTATAGACTATGTTGCATTGTAATTTAAAGCAAAAGTTTCAACTTTAAAAAGATACGTTGTAATCAGACTCTTGAAATAACCGAGCTACGGACAAGCTTAGGTACAGAATGACTTACTGTGTAATGAAAAAGTAACTTTAATGCAACCATAATATAGAATGACGAATTATGTAAAGGAAAACCAACTTCAAAGGCAGTGGACACTATTGGTATATGTCAAAGACTAGTCTTCACAGTTGGTGTATCTCAACAAACGCTTAAAATAACAAACCTGTGAAAATTTGAGCTCAACTGGTCATCAAAGTTGTGAGATAATAATGAAAGAAGTAAACACCCTTGTGTACGAAGTTGTGTGCGTTTAGATGGTTGATTTTGAGACCTCAAGTTTCTCACGATGTTTTATACCATCAACCTCTCCCCTTGACTCGTCACCAAGAAAGGTTTTATGCTAATAATTATTTTGAGTAATTACCAATAGTGTCCGCTGCCTTTAATTTAACCATAGTTTAAACATCCACAGATAGTTAATAACAATATGATGATTTAGCAGAGATAATGTTTTATTGCATAATGTTTTATTTTGCATAGAACATTTCGGTCATTATCAGAAACAGGTAATGAACTGAAATACCACAGTATGTACCGTATATGAATTGGTTACTGGCTCATCAAAGGATTTACTGATGAAAGTTTTGTCTTTTATTCAATATTTCCTGCTGAGGTTATAGCAGATTTTGCATGTACATGGAACTAAGCTTAATCTAAATG
Organism: Asterias rubens; assembly: GCF_902459465.1. Taxonomy (NCBI): domain Eukaryota; kingdom Metazoa; phylum Echinodermata; class Asteroidea; order Forcipulatida; family Asteriidae; genus Asterias; species Asterias rubens. The sequence continues at coordinate 18,936 of NC_047076.1, read as the reverse complement.
AATTGCAGTTAACGTGCGTTGGAGATGTAATCAATTTGCAGAAATAGCTATTAGTGCATTTTTTTCCCTCTACCAAAGCTTTCCGAGTAATTGACATACATTTAAACTCAGGTACTTTGAAGCTTCACAAAGGGCTAAATGCAAACAAAAATAGAGTTTAATATTTTTCTGTTGTAACTTTTACTTCGTATGTGTTAACTTTCTGATGCAATATACCATAACAAATGTACTCTATAAGTATGTACAAATAAATTCCGATTTGCTACAAATAAATACAAACATTTTATACAAAATTTCTTCTTAAGGTTACGTTTTTTTTTTGTCTTAATGTGTATCTGTCCATTTTAAAGAATTTTGACAAGAGCAACTTTTGTTTAGTGTTCATTGTATTCCTACTGTCTTATGGCAAAATTGGAGACATTCCACACACTACCATCTGTACAACAGCCAGCGTCCCTCTTGCATCCTGTGACGACTTCTGCTACCTGGGATGCAACGTTGCAGATAGCCAAAGTGCCATTCAGCGACGACGGCAGCTGGCATGGGTCGCCGCTCGAAAACTCAAACCTGTGTGGGATGGAGTAGCTAGCGATAAAGCCAAAAATCAGCTCTTCAAGTCCACAGTCGAGACAGTGCTTTTGTACAACTGTGAAGCTCTAGCGATCACTGACACCATGGCCAAGAATCTCGACACCTCTCACTGGCTCTCATGCATTACAGCCTCAATGTGCACTTTCCAGTACGACTGTCCAACAAAGACTTGTACTCTCGCACATGCATAACACCTGCCACAACAACCCTGCTGAGAAGTCGTCTTAGTTTGACCGCCATGCTCTTTGGAGACCTGAGGTGCCTCTTGCTACCTTCTTAAATCCACAAAACCAGCCATCTGAACCCTTTCGACAGGGTGGAAGCCTCCACTGCACCTACAGTACATATTACAGCTTATAGACGACCTCAACGCAGTCGGCCTACAACACGATTAAGCTGTTCAAGCTGCCCAGGATCTGCCTGGATGGCACAGACGAATTTCTATTGTTGGACAAACCTGTGGTCACAACGACTCGAGCCGAGTTTGGCCCGAGTAGCATCAACTACATATGGCAACTGTTTGTTTCAGAGTAATTGTGTCGGTGGTAGGTTTGAGGAAATAATTATGGAATTAAAAACCTTGTTTGCTGCACTCAAACTTCAAGGTAGCCTAGATGTCCTCACAGGCACTGTAGCTTTTTTCTAGAAGTCTTTCTTTGTTAATTGAAGGAAATATTATAATTCCTTCCGTGGAGTTTAATCTGTAATGAAATAACACAATATTAATTTAGTGAAACAAATGTTTGTAACATTCTCTCTATATAAATTTAAACAAAGCTGTGAATGTTTCCTGCAATTTGAAAGCAATTTCAATCTGATGAAATGCTGTGTCCAAATCAAGCAATTTTGGCCAGTGCCACAGCTCGATTGATAACATTCAAGAGCAGCTTTGATACGCTCTGGTCATAGCAACTGCCAAGCAATCAATTTGGAAACAACCTAAAGACAAAAACCTTCTTAAGTGATCTCAAACTGTGATTGGCTTAAATAAGTTGGGCTGTTTGAATCTGGGGTTTGGTCTTCAAATAATAATAAAAGAGTTGCAATTATTCTGAAAAATATTCTGGGCTGCTCTAGTCTCAAATGTACCAAATTATGTACCTTTTCTTTGGTCCGTTCAAGTCCTCTCAGCATGTCTCTGACCAAAGTCAGTCGCTCTGACTGCTCCGTCTTATCCTCTTCAAGATCCTTACACTGCTGCTCATACTCCCTTCGGTGCAAGTCAAGAGCATTGATTCGCTCTTCTATCTTCCTTGACTCTTCTCGAAGTCTGTCTTGTTCGTTTGAGATGTTCCAAACTTGTTTCTATACAAATATAAAAGGGAACAAATCCACAACATTCATACTTGTCAATACATATAATAAGTATGGTCATTTGAATTTTGTTGAAGGAAAATAAGCCACTATACCTTTTGTTTTGCTATTTCTCTATTTTTTCTTTCCATTGCTGCTAGAATCTCTTCTTCTTCACCTTCCATGGCTTCACAGCGAATTAACAGATTCTGATATTCTGTCAAATACTTCTGGGCTTGCTCCTCTGGGCTTATTTTCCTCCTACCAGTATTCTCTACTTCTGTCTCTCGATGATCAACAAAACCTCCAGTCCTTGATTCATAGTCCACTTCATTTCTTAAATGTGAAGAATGAACTTGGACACCCCTATGTTCTGATTGGTACAGTCGATTTGTGTTTTGGCTCACTGAACCCACTGGAAGATCTGATTTGTTTAAGGGGGTGTATGATTGGTGGGATGTTAATTCTCCTTTGGATTTGATTGATGCTAACTGACTATTGACTGCTCCTGCTGAAATAACTTGCTGGAGTGTTGAATTAATTGTTGTTGAAGTCACTGAAATAAGAAAAGACAATCTTAATATCTTCAACATGGCATGCATCAAACTCCTAGAACATTGGAGGAATGAATGTCATCCATTTGCATTATTTTTCCATGAACAGTTTTGCTTAATGTTTACGTTTACAATTATTTAAAGTAAAATGAGTTATACTTTGAGCTGTTATATTGTGTTGATCTTATTGTACCAAGATAAAAGCAAAACAAATGATGTACAACTGCATGATATTATTCTTGTTTCATGAAGGAAGTTAAGTGTTTGGAAGATTTGGCCTCTTTAAGAAACTGTTGTGCACTGAAGCAATGTAGTAACCCCTCTAAGCCTTGCAATTGATAAAGTAGGAACACATGTTAAGTTTGTTTACCTCTGGTTCTACATGTTGGACATTTAATTCTGTCCTCTGCACAAGCTTCACATAGTGTATGACCACAAGGTATAAGAATAATTGGAGTGTGATCTGGGGCAACCTGGAAACAAAAGCAAAAAGGTTAATTATCAACATAATCAAATATAAAAAGACTCCTACATTTACCCATGGAGCAATAAACTAGATCCAGACATATATGGAAGAGTATAACCTCCTCCATACAATAAACAATAACTTCATCTGGTTCCCTATGGATTCAAAATTTCCATAAAAATTGTTCCACAAGTTAAGAAATTAAGAAGTTTACATTATTACCATAAACTGCTTGCACTTGCTGCATTTATGACCGGACTGTACACTGCTTCTTCCCTCTTCACTTCCATCATCTTCTAGGATGCTTATTCCTGAGTAACCAATTGAGTGCATCACTTGATTCCGTTCAAGCTTTAAATCAGCCTTAACTTTACTTGCAATCTGGTCAGCGAGCTTATCAAATGCATCCGGCTCCATTAATCCTGCACTGTTTCCTTTTGATTGAGCGACACCAGGAATTTCATTCTCACTTGATTGGTTTATAGTTTGCACTCTGATATCTGATTGGCCATCTAGTAACTTTGTGGAATGTGATTGGACAGCTATATCGGTAACATAGTCTGAATGGTTGTAGCCTTTCTGTTGGCTATGATTTGATTGGTCTGATTTTCCCTGTGTTGCACCTGGATGATAAGTTCTCACATTTGAGTCTGTATTCCAGTTCTCATTTGGCTCAACAGCAAAGTCCAAGTTTGGTTCTGAGGCAACATGAGAGACTGTTCCATTTAGATACCGTTCACCAGAACCTCCTAGGTTTGGACTCTTCTTTACTGTTCCAGTATCACTTCTTGATGTTGTCAGATGACCTGTTGGTTGTCCTGATGACTGAGGTCGCCCATCTTTGACTTTTGGGTTGAATCCCCCCTTTCCTCTTGAGCTTGTTTGTGCGGGCAAAACAGATTTATGGCTGGTTGGACGAGCTGGGGATGCAGATCTTGCCCTGACTGTTACAGGCTTTTTCTTTGAGTTTCCGGAAACAACCCATGAAACAGTGTCTATTTTGGATAAAACAGAGCAAACAAGTTGTTTATTTAGTTATTGATGCAAACCTATGTGTCCAAGATAGGGGCCTACTAAAGAGAAACCCCACACAAGCAAAAATACCAGTTTCATGATAAAACAAGGCTGCACATTGCATATGACTGACAGATGATTTAAAGGAACACGTTGCCTTGGATCGGTCGGGTTCGTCTTTGAAAAGCGTTTTGTAACCGTTTGTTATCAAATGCATATGGTTCGAAAGATGTTGTAAAAGTAGAATACAATGATCTACACAAATATGCCTCGAAATTGCGTGGTTTTCTTTTTACCTCGTCCAATAACACGGTTAGCCATTTATGGCAGTCAAAATTTTGACTCCCATAAAAGGCCGACTGTGATAGTTCGCGACGTAAAAAGAAAACCGTACAGTTTTGGGTGATACTTGTGTCGATAATTATATTCTACTTTTAAAACATCTTTCTAACCATATGCATTTCATAACAAACGGTTTCAAACACTTTTAATAGACCAACTCGTCCGATCCAAGGCAACGTGTTCCTTTAAAGTCACCTGGAAGTGGTATTTTTTCAAAATAAAGCTTTTGTCACTAATATATGTGTTTTGATGAGTGGAATGTGAATAAACAGTTATTATGTTATTTACAAATTTAAGAGTAGACCCCGACCCGAGAGGGCGCTGTTCGTGACGTCAATCGAGGCAGACTTTGCCTGTAATGCGTAGAGTAAACACAATTGCAAAGTACATGTACGGACCAAGTCGTGAGTTTGTACGTTTTAAATTTTTTTATTTTATTTCCCGACAATGCCGACCAGGTGTATTGCTGCTGAATGCAGAAAAACACTTTCTGAAAAGTACCAACTCACGACTTGGACGTCATGTACTTTGCATGTGTGTTTACTATACGCATTGCAGGCAAAGTCTGCCTCGATTGACGTCACAAAAGGGGTAGGCGGAGTCAGCCCCCAAACAACTTTACTTTATATATTTTTTAAACATATAAATCGTGACAAACAAATACTAAAAAAATTGTTTTATTGTTCGTAAGCATATACTTCTATGTTTGAAAGAAAAGAAAAATCTATTTCCAGGTGACTTTAAGAACAATGATCTCATTAAAACTTCAACTGCTAATTGTTGCCAAAATAATTGTTAAATATTTTCGCATTTGTTAAAATTAAATACTTTTTTACTATTGCAGTACACATAGTGTGGTGGTTGAGTCATTTCAGTTCTACTATTGTGTCAATGAAGCACAGTGGGTTTTGGTGTACTATTTTTGTCTACTTATAATAATGTTTTTATCAATATTGTTTAATTTTTAATATTATATATTGTTATATTTATATTCATATTTAAATTTATATTTTTACATAGTTTTTAACGATTCCTGTAAGTGGCGGCTTTCCGCTGTTAGATGTCAATAAATAAATAAATAAATAAAGACTGATTGTGTTTGATTTGTTCATTTTTTGTTCTTATAAATGACCATTCTCTGAAAAGAACTTAAATTTGAAAGCTCAATATATTCGTATTTTAAAAGATGAATCCTGACCTGGTTTATTTGTTGTTTCTTTTGCTCCTTTACTGCTCCCTCTCCCTGTAGGGGCCAGTCTAGAAGCAGATGAAGACGTTTTCTCACTACCTCCTGACGAAGCTCTTTGGTCAAACCAATTTCTCTGCATACGTTTAATCTCTTGGACCTTTGGAGAAAAGCATAATCCCCCAAATAAATAAGTAACAAGGCACTTAATACAATAAATGTAACAACAAACCTGTAAGCATAAATACTATACACATTAAATTGTATAATAATTGAAGATTTTTCAAGACCCTTATCTTAACATGCTTAAACCAAAACTTTATTTAATTAAGGGTCACTTTTAAAAGGCCTTAAAATTTGCAGCATGTTAACAAACTTTAATATTTTTAAACACTAACATCTATCACAACCACTCGCACTTTTGGCGGCAGTTGTCCAATTATAGCCAACGAACCTTGAGTATCCTATCCTAGCTAGCTGTAGGTAGGAAAACGTAAACTTTTTAATCCGACAGTGCAAAATTTTCTGAACCTCATTCTCAACAAAAACAAAGTGCAAATTACCTCAACAACTTATTTTGACAAAGTAAGGCAAAACTTTAACTCAGTTTAAATATGGCCTACTGACCTTTTCGGACACTTTGATGTTCTTTTTTGAAGCTGAAGCCATTTGTTCAACATTATCTGTCAATTGCCTGGTGTTGGAATTGTGTAGTGGGTTGGTTGGTTGGATCTGCAATTGCAATGCAATGTGCAATATACCGCTGCACTAGTTTACTCTTCTGGAATCGTGTCTTTGTTTATTATGACAGAACCGGTCATAACTCGGTAATCATGGAATATGGGCACGACTGTTCACTTGTTTACGAAAAGAGACACTATAAATACTGGGAAGCAGAAGTTAAAACACAACTGCCACTCGGCTAGCAACAGAGAGAGACACGGTAGATAAGAGGGGAGACACGACGCAAGCGACAACCGCAACCAACAGTTTGTTTATGTGGCCATCTTGAAATTCCTTGACTCTAAGTCTCGTCATTTCCCAATCGTAAAAAAAAAAAAAATAGTCAAGCTATAGTATAAATCAATTAATAATATTTTGACAATGAAAAGTATAAAAAAGATAAAACAAAATTCTGAAGGGACTATCTGAGGCTTCAAAGCTCCAAAATAAATTAATCTACTTAGTTGACAACAGTGAAATCGCGTTAACAGCGTGAACTGCATGGCGGCCATTTTAAAGTTAATGGATGTGTGTTGTCAACTTTTGAACTGTGCCGTGTTTGTCGACAGCAGCATTATGATAACCATTTCCTGTTTCTGTCTTTGCCAGAGTTTGATGAGACATCCAAGAGACTAAGGTACTTTAAAAATCCTTTAACAATAACAGTGTATCCCATCTATTTTCTATTAGGCGAGTACCCAGAACAGACATGACTGTATACTATTGTAGTCTTATTAAAACTGTTGGGCGCAAACTTCCATCCTCGCGCAAACTTCAGCCTCTGCTAAGCGCGCAAACTGATGGCCCGATTTATTTTGTGTATGTACGTTTAAGCCCGAGCACGCAAATTTCAACAAGCCTGCGCACCAGATGTTCCACGCAAGCCTTGCGAAAGGTTGGTGCTGTCAGTTTTTCTTTCTTCTTCTACTCTAATTTTTCTATTCTACTGCTCTGACTGACTGCTGTATGCCCAATAAACATGTGTAAATCTCTGTCCTTACTTAAAGCCACTCGACAGCTTTGGTAATTGTCTAAAGACCAGTCTTCTCACTTGGTGTATCTTAACATGTGCATAAAATTAAAAATATAAAATAACAAACCTGAGGGGGGGGGGGGGGGGGGGGGCTGAGAAAATTTGAGCTCAATTGCCTTTTTTGGTCGTCGAAGTTGCAAGAGAATAACAATACTGGAAATATGGAAGACCCTTGCTGCACAAGTTGTGTGTGCATTGAGATGCTTGAATTCGAGCGTCAGGAAAAGTTTCCGTATGGCGCCACCACTTTTTTATTCGATATGAAATAATATAGTATCTTATTTACCTCAATGAGATATCCCTTTTTGTAAAAATGAGTGAAAAAGTGGTGGCGCCATACGGAAAGTTATCCGAGCGTCAGCTCAGGTGCTGTCTCGAATTCAATTTGAATATTTTAGTGAGAAATTACTTTTTCCCTAAAAAAACTATGTTACTTCAGAGGGAGCCGCTTCTCTCATAACACAAGGTTTTGTTTTGTACTTTCAACAGCTCTCCAATCCAACTTGGTTGGAGTCCAAGTTCAGTTTGCTCGTTGTTACCAAGTAAGTTTTTATGCCTTAAGTTTTTAAACCACAAATCAAAAGTTATTTCCACGACTTAATATTCCACATTATACTTTTCAAAAAGAATACTTGGGAATTCAAAGAGTTCTTTATTAATTAAGACCAATACTAAAGTCCAAACGGCGTTTCCGGGGAACTGGGCAAGCAAGCGAACATTACGCGACACCCTATCATCAGGTAACTTTATGCCTTGCAGTTCATGTCGAGCTTGACCATTGACAAAATATATCGCGCAAACTTCATCCGAACACGCAAATGTGATCATCCACCACCAATGGGCTGTAAAGTTGACACTTTCACTGTTATGGGATTAATGCATTTTTTGAGAGAGTGTGTAATCAGCTTCAAAATGATACCATCCACATTTAAATCAGATATTTCTTGACAAAGTTATGATTTCTCAAAGCCACATATTTTTTTATTCAGATTTCTCAAAGTTTTCTTGAAAACCCAAACAATTTAATAGGCTCTGCAATGTGCAAGTGCGACTTTACAGCCCATTTGTGGTGGATGGTCACAAATATGCCGCACGAGCTTCAGGCTCTCATGGCTAGTTTGCGGCCAACAAAACCAATCGTGCATCAATGACAAACAAACGCAAGATTTTAAACAAGTTTGTTGTTTTACTTCCTTTCTTTAGGTTTTTAAGTAATCTTGGACCATAAAGACATGATTTGTGACCAACATGTTTAAAATCAGTGAAGAAGATTTTGCACTAGGAGATGAGGTAAGCATTATTAAACGGTACAGAAACCAAAGTCCCATGTCTCAGAACCATCATCTTTTGTGGTGCTAAAGGTCAACATTGTTTATTGTCCATTTCACTGATATCTGCACAGCTAGCATACATGTACTTCGTTAACACATGTGTTTGTTACCAATCATTTTCCTGCTCTGTCATGAATCGGCGGCCCCTAAAAATGATTTTGTTTTGGGACGAAGATGCGCGAAACATTCATATTTCTACCTCCATGCTCCGACCACCAAATTCCATTGCCTGAAAAAATAACAATTAATAATAATTCACTTGGGAGTGCAGATTCTTAACGATGAATGTTGTCATAAATCTTGCACCCATTTTGTTGCCCACTGAAGTTTTCTTTAAATCAGTGTCGATCTATGCTCGATCATGAACTTTTTGATAAATTGTTACGTAGGCCTACTCCTAGAATTATGCTGGGATTTCATTTAAAAAAACATCTAAGAGTTTTAGAGAAAATCAAATTGATTTTCGAGAGTGAACTTTTTAAAACATCTCTCAATGATCTCATGCTAATATTGTAAACTTGCTCTCTTGAAGGAGTCGTGCACACACAGTCCCATAAACACGCTCAAAGGTTTAACGTTAACGTATAACGGGGTCGAACATCTTGATTTTCTTGCAACATGCGTTTCTTCTTGCACGCATGCGTGGTAGCTCCAGCTACACCAGGGTCCTTCATTTTGCAAGCAATGTTCATTCACACAGCATGCACGGACGATCGTGGTATAATTTTCACAACGTTGTGTTTGTGACGGAGGTCTGGACCTTGGTCTTGAAAAGACCAGGGAACCGTGCCTATTTAAGCAGAGGTACCTTTCACACGATGTGGATTAAACAACATTGTGTTCTTAAGACCAAGGACCCCCTGCTTATTTTCCTCAGGTGAAAAGGACTTAAGACACTGCTACTTGTGAGTGGGTTGGGAATAAGTTGTCAATGCCCTTATCGAGGAGATGATAATTTATACTGTGGATATTCATCAACTTGTTTTTCTTCATTTTTATTAGGACTTTTGGTCTGGGGCTTTGTCAGATGAAGCTCCTGGTGCAGAATTGTTGTCAAGCAACTGTTTGAATGTTCAAGGAGGTTCAGATAATAAAACTACTAGAAGCCTTGCATCTGATAATCGCGTTCAAGAAGGAAAGTCAAGAATTGCTATCGTTCAGAAAGGAAGCAATCTCAATTTTGCTGATGCTTCTAGTAAAGCTATGACACCAAAAGACCTCAATATTGGACTACATGTATCTGCATGTGTTACTTCAGCGAACCTTCCCCAGAGAAAATTTTCTTTCAAACCCAAATCTCCAAAAGGTTGCTTTCAGAGCATTTCCATCAAAACTGTTGAACAAGGTATTATTAGCACAGGCAAGAGTGTTAGACCAAATGATAGTATATGTACTTCCACTGTAAACAACTCAAATCTTGCAGTTGGATTTGGAAGCAAAGAACTCAGAATTGTTCAAGACAAGAGAAAGAAAATCCCAGCAGAAGCAAGCCTACTCAGACCAATTTCCTACCATGCTGGAGTAACTCCAAACTTCAGTCAGTCTGCTGTCACATTGAATGCTGAGGAGGAAACACATAAAAACATAAAGAGCACAAATCATCCAAACTCAAAATGTACAGTAGGGGTTGATGATAAGACCATGACACCAAAGGAACCACAACTCAGAAATACAATGGAATGGTTTCAAACTCCAACCACAACTCAACCAAGTCAAGCTTTAACTAAGCAAGGTAAACTGTTAGACTCCAAAGTAAAGACAAATCTGCAGATGGTTTCTACTGAAAGGGTTGACAATTTTGATGACCAATTCAACTCGTGGGAGGATGACTTTGATTGGGATTCTGTTATTTTACAACCTTCAACCACTGTCACCAAAAGTGTTTCTAGAGAAGAGTCAAAATCAAGATCAGCAAATCCAGCCACTCCACAGCCATGTACAGTAAACATTGTGAAACTAGACTGCAATACATCACAACCATATGCAGTGACAATGGATACTAGCCCTGGAAAGTCTTCAGGAAAGATTACCCAACAAAGACCAATCATAAACCTTGAGACACTATCTGATCAGGAAAGATGTAATCAGCTTCAGAACAACCCACCAAGAACCAACGTTCTACCCTGTACTCCTTCAAACCTTTGTCCCATTCAAAGATCAAGTACCCCCATTCAAAGAATGAGTACCCCTTTAGGATCTGGAACCTCAGGGTGCAGACCACCGGTATCCAGTTTCAACAACAAGTTTACCTCACAGGGTGTCCCATCAACTCCAAATATCATAAATTCAAGCACTCGACAGTTTACACCAGCACAACGAAGTCACTATACTGGGAACCAGAGTGATAGAGCGTTTACCACACATGGAGCTAAACCCCAGAGTCCAGTTATGACTACCCCTCAGACATCATTACTGACATCTAGAGTTGCTCAACTGTTCCAAACACCTACCAGTGTAAAAACTGCAACATCACACACAAGAGTAAGGAAGTTTCCGGGTCCTGCTGGTGTACTACCACAATTAGTAAGTGTGAAACTGTTTTAGCAACAGTGTCTAGTAAAAGCATTATTTAAAGACACTGGACACTATTGGTAATTGTCAAAGACTAGTCTTCTCACTTGTTGTATCTCAACATATACATAAGATTACAAACAATCAGTCGATGAAGTTGCGTGATAATAATGGAAGAAAAAACACCCTTGTCACACGAAGTTGTGTACTTTTAGATGCTTGATTTCGAGACCTCAAATTCTAAATCTGAGGTCTCGAAATTAAGTTTGTGGAAAATTACTTCTTTCTCAAAAACTTCATTTAATACTACAGAGGGAGCCGTTTCTCACAGTGTATTACTCGTTACCAAGAAAGGTTTTATGCTAATAATTATTTTGAGTAATTACCAATAGTGTCCACTGCTATTAAATAAAGTCCTCTCAGTTCATGCCGTTATCAACTTTTTAACCAGTGCACCAAAAAATCATGACATGTGGGGTTTTGAGTGTTTGTCTATTTATCTTGCATACTTTATTATAGTTTGTGCATGAATATGATAAAACATTGACAAGCTCTAACACATGTCCAGCACTGCACATGTCCAGTGTGTACATGTAAGTTGAACTTACTTGGAGAAAATTTCTTTGTAAAACAGTAACTAAAAGCAGAGGTGAGTTGCATGTTGGAAGTAGTACGTATACCAACGGATCCCTTCATTGAGAATATATATAATGCATACCATATCATTGATCACTTTGGTTTGTTTACTCCACCACATTTGTTTTCCAGATGGAAGGTCAGAAACTGAATGATCTCTCTGAATTAGTGTCTCCTGAGACTACACAGGATGTTCCAAAGTCGGGCTCTACAAAGTCAAAGGTATGTTAATGTACAAATATGTTGTGTGTTTTGTATGAAGTACTGTAGTCTATTGATTTTAATGCTATTGTTCTGTTTGGTAGTTGACTTTGTCAGTGTAAAATGTTCTTTGTGTAATAACCATAGATTTTGTATTTTGGTTTGAGTGATAGTAACCATGTTTTCTTACATGACAAGATACTAGTCCTACACGATGATTACAAGTACAAATCACTTGCTTTGTGGTGCTTGCTCTTTTCATTGTGTAGTTACCTAATCACTAGTTCAATTAACATGAACATGTTTCTTTCTCAAAGATACTGGACACTATTGGTACATGTAATTTTCAAAGACCAGTCTTCTCACTTGGTGTATCCCAACATATGCATAAAATAACAAACCTGTGAAAATTTGAGCTCAATTGGTCATCGAAGTTGCGAGATAACTGTTGGGGAAAAAACACCCTTGTCACATGAAGTTGTGTGCTTTCAGATGCTTGATTTCGATACCTCAAAATCTTATTTTGAGGTCTCAAAATCAAATTCGAGGAAAATTACTCCCGTCTCTAAAACTACGTCACTTCAGAGGGAGCTGTTTCTCACAATGTCTTATACTACCAACCTCTACCCATTACTCGTTACCAATTAAGGTTTTATGCTAATAATTATTTTGAGTAATTACATTACCAATAGCATCTAATGCCTTTAACTCTCAGTGTTACAATACCAGTTAGCATCTGGCTAATTGAGCCACTTTTTAATTAGTAAGAATAAGTGTAAAGAGAGTAATGTTTTACGTTAGTGTTTGTGATTTTACAGAATAAGGGTTTTTTAAATGGCCAATTTCCTTGCATCACATTTACAGTCTGAATTTAACTGCTTCCATGTTGTTTTCTTGTTTTCATACTGTTGGTTCACACTCACCCTCATGCTGTCAAAAACACTGCAGACTAAAGTAGCTTTACAACATGGGTTCACATGTATATATTATCAAATGGCTAATGTTTTATTTGTTTACAGTTTATCCCTTCTGAAGATGATGGTGAAGCCGACTTCTCTCATGGAGCATGGAAGAGAATGAAAGTAGATCTTGACTTGGAGGATGACAACCAACACTCTATCCTGGCCAAAAACAACATTGCTTTGCTTTTAAGAAAGGTGGGGGAAAACACCTCTCAACTTTACCAAGCTAAAAGTTTGTGGTACATTTTGAGAGAAGATTTTTATATAAATTTACTTTTTGTTTTTAGGTTGTTTCTGTAAAACTTTTGTTTTTATTGAGCAAATTGTTTAAAAGGACAGACGGGTACTAACAAACTGGGTAGTAGTTATTGTAATTGAATTTGACCTGTTATTGGGTAATTCTGACGTACTTGTTTGTACAAATATTTTGTAATTATGTTTTTTAGTTATTTCTATCCACTTGTCTGATAAGTACTGATTCCTCTTTATTACAAAACTCAATTTGAGCAACTTCTTGTAGTGCAGAAGTGCTAAAGCTCATACATTAAAAAAAAAAACATTGAAGACTTTGTAATTAGAAATTTTAGTGAAATGTTATTATGATGTTTGTTTCAAGTTGTAACTTTTGTCTACATGTATCGACTCAACAGGCTAGTTTGAAGCAACTGACAAAAAACAAAGTGCCACACTTGTGTGTAATGATCAAATCCATTACCATCAACACAGACGCTAGTGTTGTGTTGAGAGATCCAACTGGTGAGATACAGGGTACCATACATAGACGTCTTATAGAGGAGCATCAAGCTGAGTTGAAACCAGGGTGTGTCTTGGTTCTCAGACAGGTCAGTTACAGTTTAGTTTGAAACTCTTGAATTTGTCATCATTTCTTTTTCTGAGTTTACTTTTTCTGTTTCATAACGTTTTACTGAAGGCAGGTATACTTTGAAATTGGCAAAACATGAAGTAATATTTCAAGGTTTCTTTTAAAAGTATCGCCATTTGATGTTAGATTGAATTTTTGTTATGAGACTGAGTTGAGTTCTGTTATCTTACTAGGTTGGAGTTTTAAGTCCATCTCTTCGGAACCACTATCTGAACATCACTCCAAGCAATCTGATACAGGTCTACCCCAGTGAGTCAACCCACTACCTGTCTACTCAACAAACCACACCTAACTCATCTAAAACAACTTGTAAGAAGTTTTCTTATCCAGTACAAAGCAACCTGGAAAGTTCTGAAACATTTGAAGGGGTGGACAGAATTGATTCTTGTCAAGTAAAAAAAGGTACTTTAATGGCTTCAACAAATAAAGACACTTCTAATTCGGAGTACGTGGACCCCTGCAAATACAAGAATCAGAATGACATCGTTCTCAATGAAAAAGACCAACCCTCAAATCATGAAGGAAATTTACAAGAAGATTTCACTCAACTACTTGCTGACATCGGTGAGGAATTTTTCAATGATTTCTGAGAAATTTAAAGACTTTTCTCCTTTCATGGGTTCATCATTTACCTCAATTTAACAAAACAAACTGTGTTGTAGTTTTACAGTCACAATTGTTGTTATTAAAAGTTATTACAATTTTTTAGGAATATGCTTTGTTACCATAAATCACACTTGTTATGATGAAATCAATTTGGCGTTATTAGCTGAAATGTATTCAGTAAGTGTTTTATAATAGATTAAACTGTACTTGTATGCAATTCCTATAACCCAACCATGTACATGTAAGATTCAGCCTCGTTGGATGTGGGACGCAGAAGCGTGAATTAAAGGGGTGTGTCTTCATGACCAAAGTAGGCCTGTGGCTGTACATGGAATTATGATCTATCATCCTATTACTGCATGCCTGCCCGTCCCTCCCTTTTATCGGGAGTGAACGTGTGCTTGCTGTTACTGGGTGAGAGTTGAATTAAAGGGGCGTGTCTTCATGACCAAAGTAGGCCTGTGGCTGTACATGGACTGCATGCCGACCCGTCCCTCCTGTTTATGGAGAGTGCACTTGTGCTTGCTGTTACTGGGTGAGAGTTGCATAACTAGGGGCGTGTCTTCATGACCAAAGCAGGCCTGTGGCTGTACATGGACTTTATGCCCACCCGTCCCTCCCTATTATGGAGAGTGCACAGGGACGACAGGTGCTTCCTGTTACTGGGTGCAAGTTTATAATTCCATGTACAGCCACATACCTGCTTTGATCATGGCAACACTGCCTCTTAAAAGGTTTCATTTATGTAACTTTTGGCATAGCTTCGATGGATTCTTGGAAAAATTGTCCATTACTGTGCCCCTGGGTTTGTTGACTTGGAGCATTTGGAGCAACAGGCCCTCTAAGGAGACAATATTTTGCTCAATAGTGAATGTTGATTTTAACAAGATGGAGTCTCAGACTGTGTTAATCACTGTTTGTTGAGTCTGGCTAGATCAGTCATTCTGGGTGTTTTTATTTTGGGTGGGCCAAACTCAAAAGCTAAACAGTAATCTATCAAATAATAAAAATAAAAAGTAAAGTTAACTTGTCAGAAAATATACTGTATTTAGTTTCTTTTCAAGAGGCTGAGAGACTTTAAAAAATATATATATTGCTTAAAATTATCATTTAGTATTGGTTGATACATGTAGCTTATCTTGTTACTTTGCCCTGTTTCATTTTCAGGCAAAATTAGCTTAATACGCAAGGTTATACTATAATATATTATAAGCCTTGCATATTTAGCAAATTCTTTCTGAAAATGCAACCAGGGGTTGTGTATTAATTTAATGTGCCTTGGACAAATTTTCAAAGATTTTCAAGCCAAATTTGAAAAACTCACATTTTCACACATTTTGAAGCAAAATTTGATAAAATTCACAAGGCTACCTTGTACACATTTTCACACATTTTGAAGCAAAATTTGATAAATTCACAAGGCTACCTTGTACAAATTTTCACACATTTTGAAGCAAAATTTGATAAATTCACAAGACTATAGCCTGGTAGACATTTTGAAGCAAAATTTGACAAAATTGCCTTGTACACATCTTCACACATTTTGAAGCAAAGTTTGTTAAATTCACAAGATATAGCCTGGTAGACATTTTGAAGCAAAATTTGACAAAATTGCCCTGTACACATTTTCTAGGAAAGTTTGAAGTAAAATTTGATAAATTCACAAGGCTATAAGCCTTGTACACATTTTCACACATTTTGAAGCAAAACGCAAAATTTGATAAATTCACAAGGTATAGCCTGATAAACATTTTGAAGCAAAATTTGACAAAATTGCCTTGTACACATCTTCTAGGAAAGTTTGACGCAAAATTTGATAAATTCACAAGGCTATAAGCATTGTACACATTTTCACACATTTTGAAGCAAAATTTGATAAATTCGCAAGACTATAGCCTGGTAGACATTTTGAAGCAAAATTTGACAAAATTGCCTTGTACACATTTTCTAGGAAAGTTTGCTTCAAAATTTGATAAATTCACAAGGCTATGCCTTGTACACATTTTTACACATTTTGAAGCAAAATTTGACAAAATTGCCTTGTACACATTTTCTAGAAAAATTTGAAGCGGAATTTTGAAGCAAAATTTGACAATCTTTTGCTGTCATCTTGTAACATAAAATAAAAAACCAATTTTGAGATAAGTTTTGTAATGTCTGGTAGTACTGTACGTGCTCAATTGTTATTTTTCTGACGACTTTTAGCAACAATTAGCAACCATGACTAGGAGGTTTTGAACTTGAATTCACTTATATATGAATCCTGATACTACGTTAGATGTGAAGAGGCAGTGGACAGTATGATCCCCTGCTGCGGTAAGCTTCGCTGCTAGGCGCGCTATACATGCAGTGGATATTCTCTACGGAAGTAGAGGGATCTACACCCCGCCCACAATGGCACGAGCCACAATGGCACGAGCCACGAGCCACGAGCCACGAGCCACTTTTAAAGTGGCAATTATTTGTGGGCGGGGTTAATTTAATTTGTGTTTGTGGGTGACTTACGGGGTGGGGCTGCACTAGCTATAGACATATGCAAATGAGGTATATGAGAAAAAAATTACAAGAAAAATGACCGTCAATTGAAACGACCGTCAATATTTTTAAAAACACCGTCAACACGGCTCTATACAGCGTCAACACATCAAAAAGACCGTCATTAATTAATTTTTTTAATTTTTTAAAATTTAAAACAGCGTCAACACTTAACGGCACACCCGATGCATCCCATCACTGACCATCTACCTGCTTCCGAACTCGCTGTGACCCCCATAAAACCTCCGTGATGCCCCCATCACACCGTCAACACAGTCTCTGAATAATTTCTTTGACCATCAAAGGAGACCGCCTCACCTTCATTAACACCAGTGTAGTTTTCAAATTACCTAAAATTATACCCTGAAAACCATCCCGACAACTACAGCGTCGATGGCGTCAAACCGCGTGAAACGCCAAAAACAACGGTAAACACTAAACTGGCCAAACAATCACAACGTACTTACAACCTAATCACAATGTCCAACCCCCATATACAATGCAAATCATTGTGAACCTTCCCTAAACCAATTAAAGTATTGACAGTTTCCAGTGTGACGCAAAACATAAACTTCAAGTATCCCAGCCCAGTACCGAAATTATTAAACGTCATTATGTCATTAACATTTGTTTTATTCCCCAAGTCTCTTACTTTGAACTGTCATGTCTAATGCACTTGACACATTTTTTGCTTTTAAAAAGTCATACCGGTCTTCTATTGCATATATTGAAGAAACCACATGTGAACATTAATTGAATGACTTAGTCCTGCAATTCCGAATTGAACATTGCACAATTTTAGTCCTCGAACTCTGAGGTACCCAGACAATACCGACAAAAAACGCACACTATTCAATGTTTTTATTAAAACTAACCTATGTATGTTATCTCTGTATAAATCGTTTTGTGTTCTTTTAGTCACCTTCGGGCGTAATTTATTTTCAAAAAGATAATAATAATAATAATAACAAATTCTTATATAGCGCATTTCACAATAAACCGTATCAATGCGCTTTACATTAGTCCCCTGGTCATTGGGCCAATAAACATCCCTTTAATCTTTCTCAGCTCCCATTATGGAGTATAAATTCCCCTTCATACGGTCTGGCAAACTTTTTTAATTCAGATAGATTATTGTACAACAAGACTACATGTGTTATCTCTCTGTATCTTTACAACAACAGTACATGTATTTTTTGTCTCTGCATCTTTGTTGAAGGGGAATTTATTTTGTTTCATTAAACTATAAAACAATCAACGGTCATCAGCTCCAATTACACCCTCCACTTTCACTGTCTTTACCAGTATTTGACTTGTACGTCGTGTGTTAACCAAAAATGAATGTCATGGGCACACAGTTCGACCCCCAGGCTACATCCCATTATACCCTGACATTATTGACAATTATTGTTCATCTTTTTGCGGGTTCAACTGTAAACCTTGTCTATGCCCACTGTCATTATGTGTACATCGCACTTGCGTCGTGCTGTCAGATTTCTTTTCTGTCACAATGCATTGGACACTATTTTTAATTACTGGAAATAATTGTTATCGTAAAGCATTTCTTTATTACTAGTAATGGTGAGAGATTGATAGTTGAAAACATTGTGACAAATAAATCCCTACGAAGTGATTTATCCACGATTTTTCATTTTCACAGGCTTGTTATGTTTAATGCATTCTGTTGAGATACTCTAAGAGAGCCGGCACGGTTGGCATGTGCGTAAGGCTCTTGCCTCTCACCAAGGAGACCCTGGTTAGGGTTAGGGTTAGGGTTAGGGTTAGGGTTAGGGTTAGGGTTAGGGTTAGGGTTAGGGTTAGGGTTAGGGTTAGGGTTAGGGTTAGGGTTAGGGTTAGGGTTAGGGTTAGGGTTAGGGTTAGGGTTAGGGTTAGGGTTAGGGTTAGGGTTAGGGTTAGGGTTAGGGTTAGGGTTAGGGTTAGGGTTAGGGTTAGGGTTAGGGTTAGGGTTAGGGTTAGGGTTAGGGTTAGGGTTAGGGTTAGGGTTAGGGTTAGGGTTAGGGTTAGGGTTAGGGTTAGGGTTAGGGTTAGGGTTAGGGTTAGGGTTAGGG